>NC_135184.1:4721966-4846966 GCF_041146795.1 Maylandia zebra
ATACTTGTCTGCTCAGATGTGAAGTTACCTATTGATACAAAGTATTTCCTGTTTTCTAAGTATGTCTTGAACCAGTTTAGTACAGTTCCTGAAAGACCTGCCCAGTTCTCCAGTCGTTTGAGTAATATGTTGTGGTCAACTGTATCAAATGCTGCACTGAGATCCAGTAAAACTAAGACTGACATTTTTCCACTGTCTGTATTCAGACATATGTCATTAAACACTTTGGTCAGAGCGGTTTCAGTGCTGTGGTTCTGTCTAAAACCTGACTGGAAGGCATCATAGCAGTTATTCTGTTTTAAGAAGTAACTGAGCTGTTGAGAAACTGCTTTTTCGATGATCTTACTTAAAAATGGGAGATTTGAGATCGGCCTGTAGTTGTTCATTTGTGTCTTGTTAAGATTGTCCTTTTTCAGTATAGGTTTTATTACAGCAGTTTTTAGTGATTCTGGAAACACACCTGATAATAAAGAAAAGTTGACGATCTGTAACAGGTCTGACTCTAAAGTCTTTGAGACCTTTTTGAAAAAACTTGTTGGCAGGACATCTAAACAGCAGGAGGAGGAGTTCAGTTGACCTAAGATGTCCTCCAGGTCTTTGCTGTTAATCGGGTGAAACTGTTTCATGGTGTTTAAACAGTTTTTTGGTGGACACAGTACATATCCTGGATCTGCTGTTGATGTACCAATTGCTTGTCTAATTTTTTGGATTTTTTCTGTGAAGAATTTGGCAAAGTCATTGCAGGCCATGGTCGAATGAAGTTCAGCTGCCACTGACACAGGAGGGTTTGTTAGCCTGTCAACTGTAGAAACTAAGACCCGAGCATTATGGCTGTTTTTAGTGATGATGTCAGAGAAGTAGGACCTCCTTGCACTTCTCAGTTGTAAATTATAATTGTGAAGTTTCTCTTTATAGATGTCATAATGAACCTGGAGGTTTGTTTTTCTCCATCTGCGCTCAGCTTTCCTACACTCTCTTTTTTCATTTTTCACCAGTGTGGAGTTTCTCCATGGAGACTTTTTCCTTCCAGAGATAACCTTCACCTTAATGGGAGCAATAGTGTCCATTACATTTAACATGTTAGCATTGAAGCTATTGACGAGCTCATTGACTGACCCTCTGGACAGGTCAGGTGTTAATGGGAAGACCTGGTTAAAATTGCACTACTGTGTTCAGTTATACACCGTTTTGTGATCACTGTTGTTGATATATTTATGTGGGCTGAGATTTTACTTTCAAAGAAAACACAGTAATGATCAGACACGCCCACATCAGACACAGTAACCTTTGAAATGCTCAGGCCTTTGGAGATCAGTAGGTCAAGAGTGTGTCCTCTATTATGTGTGGCCTCTGTTACATGCTGAGTCAGCCCAAAGTTGCCCAGAGTGTTACTCAGGTCTTTAGTCCCTTTGTCCTGAGGGTTGTCCACATGGATGTTAGAATCCCCAACAATAATTACACAGTCAAAATCAACACAGATCACAGACAGCAGTTCACTGAGGTCATTAAAAAAGTCTGTGCAGTATTTGGGAGGCCTGTAAACATTAAGAAACACAACTTTGGATGGGGCCTTCAGCTGTAAAGCCACATATTCAAAAGACTGAAAACTTCCAGGAGATAGCTGCTTACATTGAAATGATTCATTAAATAAGACAGCGACCCCTCCTCCTCTCCTGCTCACCCTGGCCTCACTGATAAAACTGTAGTTAGGAGGGGTCGTCTCGATGAGAACAGCTCCACTGTTACTTTGGTCCAACCAAGTTTCAGTTAAAAACATAAAATCAAGGCTGTGCTCAGTGATTAAATCATTAATTAAAAATGTTTTCCCAGCTAAAGATCTAACGTTTAATAAAGCCAACTTAAGTGTTTTAGAGGCATTACTTGTCCCCTCGTGTTTGGGAGCAGTCTGTGGCACACAAGGTATGTTTACTATGTTTAAAGATCTTTTAGAGTGCAGCTCTCTGTGTTTTGACCAGGCCACATGTCTCCTTCTGTCACCTAAAAGTACAGAGATTTTAAAACCTTCTAGTAAACAGGGTCCCAGCTTCTCCTGGGAAAAGTCACCACTGCCATAATCCTCGCAGCCCGGACCCTTCACACATCACACATCAGACTGCGGAGACAGAGCATGAAGGTGGTAAGAAGGAACTAAGGGGGGCGAGGCTGGGCAATGTGACTTCGATTGCTCTGTTGAGGGTGGGGCTTGATGGCGAACAGTGACTTACAAGTCACTGTTTTTAGTTTACTCCGGGATGGGGCTGGATATCGGGCGTCCTGCACCACCCATCCGATCGGGAGCATAGCGGAGCCATTTCTGCACTGCTTGGGCGAAGGCAAACTCAGAAACTGCATTTACCCCCACCTGCTGAGTCAGGCCATCTAGGGCAAAAACAAATAAGCAAAAAAATAAAGAGAAAAAAAAGAGAGGCCCAATTAGAGCTTAAATATGAACAACCTCTTGTAAAAAAAACAGGGAGAATACTTTGGGATATATTATACATTTGTTTATATTATTTTTTTTTTCTCTTTCTTTCCCTTTTTCCTTTTTTTTTTTCCTTTCTTTTATTTCACAGCCGAAGATACATTTTTGGACTCATTTCACAGCTTAAATGTACTACTTAACCTCAATGTACAGATCATCTGTAATCCTTCTCTTTTCTTTCTGTCTATATGTATAATATATATGTTGATGTTTATGTGTACAAAAGGAAACCTCTTAATAAAAAAGACATTGTTTAAAAAAACAGGGAGAAAGCCTATAAACCCGCGTTCCCCAACCCCCGGGCCACGGACCGGTAACAGAGGCCCGGATGTGAAATTTATGAATAGGGTTTAGGGTTAGTTTTTTTTTTTTAATCGTTAACTCTGTTACCCTGGGTCTTTTCCCGTGTTATAGTTGTGTCTCTTATTTTGAAAGAAATATTTACAGGTTACCATAGTGACCAGAGAGCATTAAGGGGCGGAGAGGATGATGTTACTCTCAATGTTGTTGGCGCATTTCAGGAGGACGCTGCTAATAAAGTTGCGCAATTTTACTGTGAATTTGCTGAATTTTATTATTATATTTACAAAATACCACAGTTTTTGTCTTGGTCATATCATTTTAATTTGTTGTATTTATCCACGACAACATGAAGGCCGGTCTGTGAAAATATTGTCTGACATTAAACCAGTACGTGGCACAAAAAAGGTTGGGGACCGCTGCTATAAACTAGTAGGCTGATTAACATGAAAGTCACAAGGCTGAAATCAGCAAGCTACTGCCTCACTTTGTTCACCGGTGTGCTATATTTCATGATCTGCTTGGCTGCAGGACTAAACATGGGGCCTGAAATTACACACATTGTCCTAAGCATTTTCCTGTATCCCTCAACGAGGACTGGGCTAAGGTAGAAATAAGTCTGCCAAATTTATTTATTTTTTGCTTCCAAGGTGCCACACTACTTTGTTTTGTTCGCAGTCATAGTTTCCGGTCTTTCAATATTCTTTGGAGAGTCCCAAGTACTAAAACCCTGGTGATAGCAGTCCTTTAAGAGGGTCAAGAACCCACTAATGATCATGTATCTCATCACATGAAAGGTGACTTTATCAAGGTGTGAAAAAGGGTGTGTCATTATCAGCAGAGGTTTCAGGTGAAACCATTGTGAGACCTTGCCTCACCCTATTATGTTACCTATTGAGATCAGCTAACGTGAGATGTTGGTGGGCTTTAAGGTGCCTGTGAAGAGACTTCAAGAAACTCTGAGTGTTATTAGCTGAAAGCTCAGCATTTGCGGCTTGGCTTGTCCAAAGAAATTTTTGGTTGTCACTCCAATTCAGCGGTCCCAAATACATAATTAAACTGTCAAGCTGAATCATGAAAAATGCCAGTGTGATGGACATAACTAGAATTTTTTTTACCAACAAGGTGATTCCCACAGAGCTATTAGCTGCAAATTTGGCACGTCTTAGCATTGTGTGCCAGGTATCCTTAAAAAAAAGGGAAGAAACTGAACAAATGGAGGACAAAAGAAGTGGAAGACCTAAAACACTATCTCCAGGTTAACAGGACATAAAAGTCATGTTCTCAAGAAAGAGGCAAAAAATCTAGCAAAGACCTGACACAGGAAATGACAGATGCATGTAGCACTTCAATTGATCCACTCTATTGGTTCACTGAAGGCTCATAAAACTACAATAAACAATAAAACTTACCAAAGATGCACTTGCAGAGCACTGTCTCTTTAAATGCCCTTTTTTGCTTGGTCTGGTCCTTATTTTTTCTCCCAGTCCAGTTAAGTCCAGAGGCCAGCTCATTTGTAATGGCATAGGCTAGTATACGACGGACTCGCACCTCCAGTGTGGTCCCTCCAATCAAAGAAAAGCGTCTCACCTATCAAAATATTTTCAAAAATTGAATTATTGTGACTTATGTTTTAAATGTGTATGAATATGCTTGTGAGTTGATATGAAATAATTGAAAGAGACAATGTTTTTTTTTCCCAATGCTTAATTTTCCAGAGATAATAGGAAATATTTTGGTTAATTCCTATTTGTTGGATCTTCCGATGATAGCATGTTGATGTATATTCAAGCAGGACATACAGCAGCAGGCAATTTTAAGAAGTTGAACCAAATTGGACAATTTATAAAGTTCTGAGTTACAAAAGTTACATAAGCTTTAAGTACCTACCATTGTTTTATTTGCTTCCGGTAACTGCAGAGTTGCCTCTGCATTGTTCAGCTCATCCATATTATGTAAAGGCAAATCCAGAGGCAAAACGCCAGCATCAACAGGTTCATTGCTGCAGGATTGACGGAAGGCTCTGAACTCCTCACGGAGGTCCCTGACTTCTCTGGTCAGCTCTGTCACCATAGTTAGCAGTTTTTGGAAGGCTGCATCTGTTAAGAAGAACAATAAAACTGGCTTGTGATAAACCAAATCAGCATTGTGATGAGAAAAAAACAACTATATCCATAAGTTATGGTTTCACATTTTGATTTCAAGTTTAAGTAGTTCAATCAGGTCAAACTGTTTACAAGTTTATCCCTTTTGCATGTAGATGAAATCCTATGTAAAATTTCAAAGTACCACATTTTAGAATTTGCCTTTTAAAAGTTGACTCACAGAGTCTCTGGAATCTAAAAAATCAAAATAAGATGATATTTAATAACATAAATTAGTGTTTCGATGGTAAAATTACAATGAAATTGTGATGAAACTAATTTAATCAAAGCATACTTTCATTATTCAACGCAGACTCTATTTGCTGGGGAGGTTGTATAGTTGTGTAGGTTGGTGTGTTGGGCTGGAGCGGTGAAAGGAGCCGGTAGCTGGCCAGGGCATCGTGATGGTTGCTAGTAGTGGGTTGGGAGGCAGACTGCAAACTGGTGGAGGCTGTTCAGAAAAATGTTTAAAAAATAAAAGCTTACATAAAATTTATCTACAAAGGTTCATTTCCTCACACACACTAAACATTACAATATACTATACCTGGGGGATTCGGTCATCTACAGAGGAATTTCCTATTTGAAGACTTTTTGTCAGGTTTCAGAGCCCATCACAGTACAGAGATGGCTTTAGTGAAGGTCTCAAATGATCTTCTTTCGTCCCTGACAGTGGACTCATGTCCTGCTACACCTCAGTGCAGCATTCAATACTATTGGCCATAGTATTTTATTACAGTGATTAGAACATGCTGTAGTTATTTAACTTACTTAAACAGCTACAGCGCTTCAGTGTTTTGAATTCTCTCTCTCTAATAGACTCCAATTTGTTCGTGTAAATGGAGAGTTCCACAGGGTTCTGTGCTAGGGCCAATTCTGTTTACATGCTTCCTATAGGCAATATCATTAGAAGGCAAAGATGGCATAACGCACACCAATTTGTTAAACTGCAGGAATGTGTTAAAGACATGAAGACCTAGATGGCCTTGCATTTTCTGCTGCTCAGTTCATATAAAACTGAGGTTATTGTACTTGCCCCTTAAAAATCTTAGGAATATGGTACCAAACCAGATTATTACTGTGGATGGTATTACCTTGCCCTCTAGTTGCACTGAGGAATCTTGAAGGTATTTTCAAAGAGTATATGTCCTTCAATGTGCATATTAATCAAATATTAGGGCTGGATTGCGTGACCCTTCATACTGCCTTAAGATATTCTGCAATATGCAGTTAGGCTACCGGGGGTTTCCATGATGCACGTTCTTTTTCACTCACTGTATTGTTGTGGAGTCTTTATCTTACAATATATACCACCTTGAGGCAACAGTTACTATGATTTGGCGCTAAATAAATAAAACTGAATTCATTTGTTTTTTCTTGGTCGTTGTATGTATGCCATAGGGCCTCTATTGTCTTAATTAAATTACATAGTATCAATTAAATATATCTTTAGACATTATTTATTAGTTTAATGATTTGAATTTGTTACAAAGTTTAATTTTCAGCTAACTCCAAGTCTGCCAGAGTTTTTTTTTTTAAGGGTAAAGAAAGTTATCATAGCAACTATCAACTAAAACACAGAAGCTGCAGATACTGTGATCACAAGTTTGTACTTTGAAGCTAAATTTGAGGCTGATCGAGTTAACTTCAAGTTCAAACCTGGGTTTTCAGTATTATGAAGGTCATTCACATACGCTGGTATGGTAACTTGTGGAACTAATCCAGGCCTACAGACCAATCCCTTCTTTGGTCTACAGATGGTAAGAGGGTTCCAAGTTGTGATCTCCCATAAAGTCTGCTACAGCTTATCCTTGTATTTTTACATGCTGTGTGAAATGTGCCATTTCAGCTGGCTACATAATTATAACCTTCATTTCCCAAATTCAATATGTAATAAGTTCTTAGTAACTAATAAATGGGTAAAGTACAATAAGCCCAAAAAACAGATTTTTATGAAGATGCAATTTTCTACATACAATTTTTTTATAGCTGTGTGCCTCAAAATTATAAATGGAAAAAGAAAATTGTCACAGAATCCTTTTGAAGCTCTCGAAATTTATTGCTAGTATGTTTATAGCTTCATTTTTGAGATGCAATCATTTTAAATGCATTAACAGCATTAAAAACTAAAACAAAATGTACATGTGAAACATTTGCAAAGTTACAATATATCAAAATAAACAATTTTCAACAGTAATCAAAGTTTTAAGTGTCAGGGAAACTTGTATACAGAGAAGCATGAAGTCAAATTTTAATTTTCAGTACCCTTTAAGGAGTTGTGATACAGCTTGTGACAGTTCCTGTCAACGATAACACACAGAGCCACTCTACATGCCTCACACATGAACGGAGTGCACTTCCGACACAGTTTGCACTTCCTTCGCCCCTTTGAGGCTTTATTATGGCCAGATGCCCCTTCAACAATGGCAACAGGGATGTGCTGATACCTCTCTGGGACCAATTGTAGGGGAACCTCACAGAGCTCAGTTATCAGCTGTTCCAGGAAGGCCTGGTGCTTCACAGGCTGCTCCTCCAGTCTGCCACACAGCTCCTTGCTGATTAAGTAGCTGTTTGTTACAGCAATGTCAATGAAATGATATAGCACCCTCACATACCACGCCCTGCTCTTTCTCCATGAGGAATAGTAGCCAATCAGCTGGTCTGACAGGTCAGCTCCCACCATATAGCTGTTGTAGTCTTTCACAGCCGATGGCACCGGCACCTCGACTACTCTGCGTTTTCCACCAACCTTACACATCCTTTTCAGAGTGTCCCCTGAGAAGGCAGTGTGCATGGTGGAGCACACACTCACCTCCCTTGTGTCCATCCACTTGATGAAAATGAGGGCTCCCTCTCTGATCCACCTGACTGTCCCTCTTGGAGATTCTTTGGTCAAGGAATTATCTTTGGTTTTTGGGGTGCCGATTCTCGTGTCCCGAAATGTGCCGCATGCTCCGAACCCCAGGTCGTGAAGGTGGCGGAACAGTGCTGGGCTGGTATAAAACTTATCACAGTAAATGTGATATCCAGATCCCAGGCAGTTTTTGTTGACGAGAGACACCACTGCATCAAATGACAGGCCCCTCCCGGTTGCCAGAGTGGACTTCCTTGTATAAACCTTGAAGTCAAAAATGTACCCCGTGTTGTCAGACAACACAAAAAATTTTATCCACCTCTTTTTTTGCTTCATGTTTTTCTTTAGGGCAGTTTTGGCTTTGGTCGGTACCATGCGCTCATCCACAGAGAGGTTTTTCTGGGGATGGTACACCGCTTTGCAAGCTAACCGCAAACTGTCATACAGGGGGCGTATTCTGTGCAGGCAGTCATAATCATCGGTGCCTTTTTTGCGGTCGTTGAGTTCATCTTCAGCAGGGTCACTCATATGAATGTTCCAGGTGATGAGGAGGAACCGGGTTCTCGACATTACCTTGCTAGGATACGGCGCATAAAAGATGGAACTGACACGCCAAAAATTCCTGATATTTGGCAGCTTCAGAATCCACATGTACAGTGTCAGGCCAATGTAGCGATAGAGTTCAGCCTCTGTGAGCTCAGCCCATTTGAACTTTTTACCTGCAGCAATATTTTTTGCTGCATTTTTGTTTGTGTTTGCACACAGTGTTTTGACAGCGGCCCAGTTAAAATACATCTTGAAGAGCTTAGATGGAGATGGATTGGTCAGATACTCTGAAAGAGGTAGTTGGATACCTGGCGTTCTCGTGGGCAGGAAATGTGGCAGGGGGTGTGGCAAGTTGTCGGGGTCCTTTTCACTTTTCCAGGCAGCTGCATCACCAGAGAGTGGCTCTGACCTAGAGCGCTTGGCTTTGTTTGCTGAAGGCCAACTCCTCTGACTCCTTAATCTTCTTCTGCCTCCAACCAGAGTAGTGGCGGCTTCGGTTTCTTCTTCTTCTTCTTCCTCCTCCTCATAATCATCATCACTTCACACAAAGAAGTTGCACAATGTTAGAAGAATTCACCATGAGAATAATATAATGATGTATATTTAATGCTGCATAGTTATTTTCTCTAACTCAGAAACAAACAATATTTCATAAATGTATACGTACGTGTCATAGTATGGATACATTTCTTCACTCAAGTCAGTTTCATCATCACTATCAGCAGAGTCCAGCCCAGAGGAGTGGACAGAAAACCCATCTTCGTCCGGCACTGTTACAGAGTCAGAATCTTCGTGTTTGAGGGGTCCATTTTCTTCTAGTTTGATAATATCGTGTGTGTCCGGACCTGTGGGAGAGCGCAAAAAGTCTGTGGTGAGTGTGGGCTGTATATTTCTAATGCTTTCTAAGGTCTGCTTGGGTCCCGATGATGTAAATTTTTGTCATAACACAATAAGCAGAAGGGGCCGTGCCTGCTGGCTCATTATTTTGTTAAAACCGTATAAGTGTAGTCAGTATATTTCACACACTGTTGTAAACAGTGAAAAAGCGTTCTCGGGTTAAGGTGAGCCTGACTATGAGCCTGGGCTCAACCAAGAGGTAAATGCACTATATATCCACTACACGATCCTACATCAATCATATTTTCCCTATTAAGACTGTTTTAAGTTTTATATACCTGTGCAGTGCAAGTCTTCCTCACGTTTCCAAATGTTATCCAGGACTCTGAACCGCTCTTTCCCGGTCCAGACGAAGATTTCTTCAGACTCCTGCTTCACTATAACCTTCGCTATTTCCTGACCGGTGCAGACTTCCTCCTGTTCCTCTTTAATCTGTGGTTCTGGACCATCCTCGCTCAGACCAAAGTTCCTCTCCTGGTTATGGACCTGCGGGTCATTCAGACTCTCCTCTTCCTCACACTTCATATTGCTGTAGGGGATCTTAAATGATAAGGGGACATAACAAGAAGGTTACTAATATGATGACAGATGTGAAGGCACATCTGAGCAAATATATTCTAGCAAGTCTGTACACTGTGAGCATGTTGCTCACAACTTTATTAGTGCAAAAAAAAAAAAAAAAAAACCCATCAATGTATTTTCACTTAAACAAGCAGCTGTTTTTATGTGCGTTAAAGTTATATAAAAATTTAACAGTGCAAATGCAAATTCCTTGCTGACAGTTTCACCAAAAGGCATTTCCAGTGGAAATTAGCCGACATATCCTCAGCATAACCATGTATAATATCCACAAAACGCAAAAAGAGGTTATACAGACACAATACGGTAATATTATGTTCAAGTAAGACTGGGCGATATGACCCAAAATTCATATCTCGATATTCTTTAGCTGGATGGCGATATACGATATATATATCTCGATATTTTTTAAAGCCATAAAGTAAGAACAAAAAGAGAGTTCTTAGTCAAAACTGCGTCCCAAATCTCACACAGGCACTTTTATTAACATACAGCACAGATGTACAAGAAATAAATACTCAGAAATAAATTATCAGCATTTATTAAATAATAATGCTTAGTTTTCTGTCTTCATTTATGTTGGAAGTGGTAGCAGAGCTGTACGTTTTAATTAGTTTCAAAAATCTCTCAGTCAGAATATGTCATGTCATGTTTAGGTGGAAACTAGCGAGCTAACTTCCAGTTAACTTGTAACTCCGTTAAATTTAATAACTTCTGTTTTCATGGTGTAACTTAATTGTTACACCCGGTAAAGCAGCAACGCTGATCATTTTATTAAAGATGAAAGAATTTAGACTGTTTTTAACTCTCAGTGTTCCTTTGACTTTGGGACCTGAAGGGGATGGAGTACCGCAATATGGATTTTAGGCCATATCGCCCAGCCCTAAGAGAGCCAAATTTGCGGCTCAAGTAACATAGACTACATTGATATAAACGATATTGTCACATCTCATATAAAAATATATCGATATATTTTAAAACTCAATACATCGCCCATTGTGAAGCACAGCACGTATCACTCCACAAGGCTCCTGCTTACGATGCCGTAATGCTTCGACAATCCATCAAGCGGTGCGGGTTCATAGCTTAGCAAAGTTGTACTAAAACATTTGACACATTTTCGAGCGCCGTGTACCACATAAAATCGTTTCGAGGTCAGTAAACACAACCAGAATTCAGTTGCAGCTTCTTAACGTTGCCCAACATTATACCAGTATTACCGTGAATGGTATGATATGGCCCAGCCTTAGTCCCAGGTATTTAAAACCTAGTGGGAGCTGTCCATTAAGAGGATCGTTGACCCACTTTAGGGACTACTTAAGTGAGTCAATGATCATTGACAAGCCATGGTGTGAAAAAAAAAGGCTATGGGTCATTATTAGGGCTGCCACAAACGATTATTTTGATAGTCGACTAGTCACCGGATTAGTCGACTAATCAGATCATCATCCATTGAACGTAAAAGTACAGCTTATTGCACCAGCAGCATCTGCTCTTATATAACTATCATTAGCTTACAGCTTTAAGTGTTTAAGGTCTGTGCTAACTAAAAATAAAGACAAGATGATAGTTAATTGAATTCTAATTAAATGTGCAGATTGTTTCGGTGGAGTTTAATAAACTCAGCCGATTTACTCAGGAACAAATAAAATACTGAAAAAAGCCAAACAATAACATTTTTAAGTTATCTAAGTGACTTGTATATGTTTAACCTGAGTAGGGCGGTGGGTTTGAAAACGATCTGCCGGGAGTCCGGTGCTCTCATGGCCCCCGGCTAGCTATCGAGCTAGTGGGTAACAGACGTCTCCGAAAACGTCGGAGCGCTTTTGAAAATATGTGGTGTCTTGATAAACTGAGCAGATATTTGAGGTTTACACAGCTACATTCTCGCCTGAAAATATGTTAAACGTTTATTTTGTGACCCAGAAAGAATAATAAGAGTAATATTAAAACTAACTAGCTGCCGCCATTGTTGACAACTGCGCTGGGCCGCGCTATGAATTCTGGGACACAGTTTCTTCTTCTTCGGGGTTTAACGGAAGCTGGCATCCTTGTACATGCAGTGCTGCCATCTTCTGTTTCAGTCCGTTATTACACTCTTAAATCCTGCTACTTATTCCTGCTTTTGGGATCTTACAAAGCTTCAAATGACGCGTCGACTATTAAATCAGTCGTCGACGATTTTGATAGTCGACGTAATCGTGACTAGTCGACTAATCGTGGCAGCCCTAGTCATTATCATAAGAGATTTTGTGTGAAAGCATTGGGAGACCCTGGCTCAGCCCATCATGTGCCTACTGAAATCACCTCACCGGTTTAGACATTTCTGCTCAAAGATAGTCGTTTACCCCACATATCCACATCACAATACAACCCCTTCACACGTGTGTGACGCGCGCGCACGCACGCACACACACACACACACACACACAAATGGCGAAATGTAAATTATGTAACTGGGTAAAAACAAATGTTTTTTTCTCTTTTTCTACGTTTTCAATTCCGTTGCGTGCTTTGTCTCCACACTACTTCCTGTTATTGGGGGAGCGCGGTGCGCACAGTCCCTTGGCCTTACAGATCTGCAGGTCCGCAGAGATCTGAGCAAAAGCAAATACTGAGCGAGGGGCTGTGTAAATGGATAAAAGCAAACACTGAAATAAGTTTTTGCACGCAGCAGTGAATTTTGTTCGCTAAAAGTTAGCCTTTCTTCGCTCAAAAAAAGTTTTTCCTCAAAAAGCAACACTCGTGCTGGCAAATTCTTTTTACGTGCGCTCAGACGAGTGGCACAAAAATAACGCCATAGTAGACGGTGAGTAAATCTAAAAACATATCTTCGCTTTTCTTTAAAACTCCCGCCTTTGTGCTCAAGCGTTCTTTTTTACCAGTGGTTGTCGTTCATAAGTCCTGCAGGGAAAGACGTAGGATACACGTTTCGTAGAGGATCTTTTAACATGACAGTTTTACATACCTGTTATCTCAGATATCCAATAGTCTGCATTCACGGATGATTTCTTCATCGAGCTTTAGTAAGGTTTTAGATTTCATCGCCTGCTGCACCAAGTCTCTCCGTAAATTCTACTGCGCCGAACAGCGATAACACCGCGTCACTTCCGTTTTTCTTCTTCTTCTTCTTCTTCTTCATTGTGTTTCCGGCAGGCTAGTCGGAAACTTGTACTAGCGCCCTCCCAATGATTCAAGTTAAGCACTGTTTCATTTTACATCGCGGGTCTCATAAAGATAATGATGAGATAATGGGTTTCATGTCTTGTTAGTTGTTTCCCTCCGTGCTCTGTGCGCAGGCTGCCCCACTCACCCCAGCACTGTTAGTATGCAAATCAGAGCAGAGCAAAATTATGCAGCCAATCTCTATCGTCACAATGTAACTGACAGTGAATTATTTTAATGTTTTAATTTTGTATTTGTTTTAAATATTTTTTTAATTTTTCCTTTAGTTGCGAGACTTTGTTTTAAACTTGGTGTAGCGGAAGTAACGCTCAACACGGACTGTGCCTAAAGTGGGTGGACCGCAGGTTTTGACTCTTGCCACCGCCTTGAAGCTGGACTCAGGTATATAAAGAACACATGTGAAAGTATTGTGGTTAAGCTAAATGCAATTTATCAACCTACCTTTAAGGTGAAGTGCAGCTGTGAAGAACGCTACGGCAGGCGTTTAATGTGACTCTGTTAATTTGAGTTTCCATGAAATGAATGTCTTATTTTATTCATACTTTATTTTGCAAATTTATTTGAGAATTAGGCCATTTAATTAAGATAGATTTTATGTTGTTGGTTGTAAAGATCTGGATGGAGATTTTTTTTTATTCTGTATTTCTATTTTTCAGTTTTATTTTTCAAGACTTGATTTATTGCCTTTTTCTTTGTAACTTGGCCTACTTTTTAAAGTTTTGTTAATATTCACATTTCTCTCTGCCCCCTCGCCTGTCTAGAACCGGCTCAGATGGTGTTACTGATCTGACAGAAGTAAACAGTAAATCACAGTTTCATACTCCTAAAGAAACCAAGCAGTAACTGTCTGCGGATTTTGCGAAAACTTATTTGATACTCTTCTGCAGTAGAGTCCGAAGATAACATGATCCTGAGAATGAGTTTGTCTTCTATGCTTTGTAAGGACCTTGAGTAAAGGTGCCCACAAATAAAGTGCAATAATAAATTATTATTATTATTATTACTACTACTACTACAGAGTACTGTGTGAGAAATTATTCTTAAAATAGAGATAAAGACTAACCGACTGTCACCTCTGTAACATAAAACCACTGTCTTTGAGTAAGACCTGGCTTTTTCAATGTAATTGAGATCTCTGTATCACCTTTCAAATTAATGCAGGCTATTGGTTTGGTCTTCTGAGGTGAATAAATTCTAAAATATCAGCGAATTTATTTCATACTTCTATTCTTTTTTCTGATGATCAAAACCCCAATTTTGAATATGCACAGACTCTTTTCAATCAGTGTATCATTAATTCTTTAATTTTCCAATGGACAATGAAACCAGGTCTCGTAAAGCAGACAAATTGAATTTTAAAATTAAATTTGTTCCAGCAGCCCTTTTTACATTTCATATTTTTGATCCAAATCTAAAATTGAAATAATCAAAACAAGTACTATTTCCTTTTGATAGGCAATTCAAAATCAAATAATATATATTTGTTCTTTGATTGTCAGTTTAAAAAAAAGAAGAGCGAGTGATCCACTGATTCAGTCACTGTTACAATATGCCTGTGCTCACGTTTTGAATCCAGCAGTTTACAGGGAGCATTTAATAGTGAATAATATTTAATATTAAAAACAAACTCAGATACGTTTAATCTTCCTGAAGTTTTTTTTTCCCCAGATAGACTTTTTCTTTATTGTATGTGGATAAAAACTTGTTTGAATTTATTTGTGTTTATGTGAAGACATGATAACTATGCCATTTTCAAATTAAAAAAACATTTCAATACGTAATTTGCATTTAATACTAATGGTTCAAAGAATGTCAGGCTGAATGGTGGGCCCCCACACATTTTCACCTCACCAAATCTGACCTTCTTTGCAAAACGTTTGGACACACCTGTCTTAGAGATCACAGTTCAGAAAAAGAGTTGGTCTCAAAAAGATTTATTTAAGGTTTTATGTAAACTTTATAAACATAACTTTTAAGTGCATATTGAAATTTAAGCCTACATCACAACATATGAATTGATAATGACTCAATATTATTTGTCTTGTGTGTGTCAATTTACAGCTTCTACTCCTGTGTAGTAAAACCTCTTTATTGAATGACAGAGAAATCTAGGCTATTAAACAAAAGCAACAAGCCAAATAAAATTCATGCTTTATTTTGTACAACAAAGCTTAGTTTAGTAAAAACGATTAAGAACTTCAATCTACAGCTGTTTTAAGCTGTTTTATATGTTTTTAGTATCACCTCTACAACTTAAAAGAATAACAAAAGTACAAATACAGACAAATGTAAAATTAGCCGGGCTTGTTTGTCCCAGTGATCACAGTGGCTATGATGTCAGAGGCTTGACCCTGGTAGGGTCTCCCAGGCAAATTGTCCCTGTGTGAGGGGCCAGCGATGAGCGATTTAGGTGACCCCTTTGAAGCAAGGAAAAACAAGGGACCAGTTCACCCTGCCCAGGACATGGATACTGGTGCCTATCCCTATGCCAGGCCTAGGGAGGAGGCTTAAGAGAGAACACCTGGTGGGCACGCCTTAACCCATGGGGCTCTTGCAGACTCCGCACCTGCAGAAAGCACTGTAGAGGGCGGGTGCAATGCATTTTGGGTCGCAGTGAAGGGCAGAGGCTCCAGGAGTTGTAACCCTGGCTCATGGTAGGAAAACTGAAGTTGACAAATAGAATGTCACCTCTCTGGTAGGACATAAATCTGAGCTAGTGCATGAGATTGAGAGGGACTGGATATAGACATAGTAAGGTTCACCTGAATGCATGGCTCAGGCGCTGGAGACGTTCCAGACTCTTCCAAACTCTAGATTCCCCATACACAGAAAGGCAACAGGCAGGGATGGGTATACTAATATCCCACCAAGTTCACTGTCTGTACAATAGGGTTTTCCCAGTGGACGAGTGTGTCTTTTCCCCTGCACCTTTGGGTCAGGGAACAGGTCCTGGTCCTGATTATAGGTGAATGACAGTTCAGAATATCCAGCTTTATTAAAGTCAGTAGGTGGGGTGCTGGAAAGTGACACATCTGGACA
The DNA here is from genome assembly GCF_041146795.1 of Maylandia zebra. NCBI lineage: Eukaryota > Metazoa > Chordata > Actinopteri > Cichliformes > Cichlidae > Maylandia > Maylandia zebra. Next base: position 4,737,994 of record NC_135184.1, read on the forward strand.
ATTTATTTTCCTATTTTTAGACTTTAGTGTGCAATATCATGTAGACATGAACATTAGAGGGGTGTGATTTTTTGTGATGTTTTGTCACTGGACTTTTGTGCCAACCACCATGTCTGAGCATAAGTTATTCGCATAAGTGCATGTGGTACTAGGACACCCCAGGTCAAAGGTCAAGGATAGATTTTGTCAATGTTTTATTGGTGGTCTTGGACACATGAGTGAATAGAGGAACAGCGCTGCCAACTGATCACCACCTGGTGGTGAGATGGATCAAGTAGCAGTTTTCTGAGGAAGCCTGGGCACATTGAGTCTGAGTGGACCATGTTCTGCACCTTCACTGTTGAGGCACCTGCACAGAGCTATGGCTGGGAGTTGCCTGTTATGGGGTAATCCCTGTACAGATGGTGAATAACCAAGGTGAAGGGAGTTGTCAAACTGAAAGAGCTCCTGTGGTTATCCTGTGGGATTCCAAAGGAAACAGATTCCACTGGGCCAAGCAGAGTGTGGCTCTGGAAGAAGCTGAAACAAAATCTCTGGTGCAGGAGTCTGGTTAATCCATGAAACAAGACTTTTGATCTCCCTCAAAGAGATTCTGGCAAACTACCAAGTGACTCAGGAGGGCAAAGTGGTGCTGTACTCATATGGTGTATAGTATGGGTGGGGTGCTGCTGACTTGAACTGAGGAAACAAGAAATAGACAACCTGAAGGATTTTCTGAATCCCACTGACATGCTTTCTGTACATGAAGTAGAGTCTGGAAACTAGGGGGATGACTTGCCCGTAACTGGGGCTGAGGTCATTGAGGTAGTTAAACAACTCCTTGGTGGCAGGGCTGCTGGGGTGGATGAGATTCACCATGAGTTTCTCAACACTCTGAATGTTGTGGCACTTTCTTGGCTGACACACCTCTCTGCTTTTTCAATCTAAGGCTACAACTCTGACTGGAGTGGTAGCCTAAGAAGGGGGGACTGGAAGATGTGCTCCAATTACAGAGGCAACACATTATTCTGACTCCTGGAAAGATCTATGCCAGGGTACAAGAGAAATGACTGTGTTAATCGAACCACAGGTTCAGGTCCAGCTCTTTATCCTCATAGGAGCATGGGGTATCTGGCTTGTTGTCATCTGGTCTTTAAGTGATGACGTGATGAACCCTGCTTTTAGATCCTAACTGCTCCATGTTTATCAAGGCTGTTGTGTTTTTAACACGTTTTAAGGCTTTGTATCTTGTTCTATGTACACGACTTAAATAATAAAAATAATGTGGCATGCAGCCAATTGAGGTGGCTCAGACATCTGAATAGGATGCCTCCTGAGCTTTTCCTAGGTGAGGTGTTCCAACACAAAGGGGCCCAAGGGCAGACCCGGGCCACACTACAGAAATTATATATTATCGCTAACCTAGAACCTAATGCCTTGGTGTCCCCCAAATGAGCTGAAGCAGGTTGTCGGGATGAGTGATGTCTATAATTCTCTGCCTAGACTGCCCTAACATTTGGCCCTGGAAAAGTGCCATAAAAGGGATGGATGGCTGTAAAATCAGTGTTTTCCTTATACAAAAAAAGGCTAACAATTGGAATAAACAATTCAGAGAGTAGAGTTAATTACTATTCTAGACAGGATATATACCATATTGACCTGAAAATGGTATGAGCGCTTCCTTCCGGCTTTGAAGTGATTTGGTTCCTCATGAACATGTGCTCCACTATTAAACTGTTCCACCTAACAGCTTTCAAACATTATCTAAGAAGGAAGCTTTTAACAAACATGGATTTTCATGTGTCTTCTCAACTGTATCCTATAAGTGAATCTTTTCGCACAGGTGCTACAGAAATATGGCTTTTCACCTGTGTGCGTTCTCATGTGAGTTTTCAAGTTTGTCCTATCACTGTATCTTTTACCACAGAGGTTACAGGAATATGGCTTCTCACCTGTGTGAATTCTCATGTGAGTTTTCAAGTTCGTCCTATCACTGTATCTTTTTCCACAGGTGCTACAGGAATATGGCTTCTCACCAGTATGGACTCTTATATGAGATTTCAAGTTCATCAGATCACTGAACCTTTTCCCGCATGTGCTACAACAATGTGGTTTCTCACCTGTGTGACTTCTCATGTGAGTTTTTAATGCAGACAGGTAACTAAATATTTTTCCACATATGCTACAAGAATATGGCTTCTCACCTGTGTGACTTCTCATGTGAGTTTTTAACGCAGACATGTAACTAAAAATTTTTCCACAAGTGCTACAAGAATGTGGCTTCTCACCTGTGTGGACTCTCTGGTGTTTTGTCAGTTTGTATTTATATTCAAAGGTTTTTCCACAAGTGTCACATTTTAAAGACTTTTTACTTGTGTCAGTTTCACACTGACTCTCTGACACAGGACAGCCGTCTGCTGTGTTACTGTTTCTGTGATGTCCTCTCTTCTCAGGCTTTGCATTTCTTTTTGATCCTGAGTCTACATGCTCACTTTCATCCTCATCTCGACTTTCTGGTTCAGGAGAGTTGTAAGAAAGAAGCTGGTCACTGTTTGGTTCAGGTTCCTCATAAGTAGAAGTCACCATAAAGGTATCAGTCTCGACCTTCAGCACAAGCACCTGACTAGTGCAGAGTTCCTCTGGTTCCTCTTTAATCTGTGGAAGCTCTGGGTCCTCCTGGTCAAGACTCAAGTTGCCCCCCTGGTTAAAAACTTGCTGGTCATCCAGATCCTCCTCTTGCTTACAGACATGTTGTTGCAGGAAGTCTGAAGGGACAAACATAATAGAAAAAACGCATCTGATAAAAGATTATTTTCACTTTAAACATATGAAAATAATAAAACAACTCAAAATTTACATATAAACATTTCTGCCGTGTCAAAAAATTAATAAATAAATAAATAAAAATCAGTGACCAATATAACCACCCTTCTTTTCAATAACTGTCATAACCCTTCAATTCATGGAGTCTGTCAGCGTCTTAATCTGTTGATGACCAACCGCTTGTGCAGCAGCAACCACAGCATCCCAGACACTGTTCAGAGAGGTGTATTGTTTTCCCATCCTGTAAATCTCCCATTTAAGCAGGGCCCACAGGCTCTCAATAGGCTTTAGGTCCGGTGAGGAAGGGGGCCATGTCATTATTTTTTCATCCTTAAGGCTAGCCATTCAGTGGAATACTTCGATGCATGCGATTGTCCTGCATAAAATTCATGGTCTTCTTGAAAGATGCAGATTTTTCCCGTACCACTGCTTGAAGAAAGTGCCTTCTAAAAAAAAAAAAAAAATCTTTGCAACAAAATGTTTGATGGTCCTGTGGTCACGCCCCAATATTTGAGCAATTTCAAAAGTGCTGCATCCCTCTGAAAGACCGGACACATTTTTTGAGTTTTAAGAGTCTTTTAAATTTCTCTTTTGGCCCATTTTGCCTGAGGAAGAGAAGCTGCCTAAAAATTATGCACACATTTCTATAAAGTGGTGACATCCTTAGACCACGCCTTCACTCATTACGCAAATAAACATCACCTGATATGCTTAAGTCCAATAAGCACTCAAGTTTATACAGCTCAAAGTTTAAAAATATGCATAAAATTATGATATGGCCAAAATACGCTGTTCAAACAATGTTTGACTGCATTGTTCTGGACAGAGATCTTGGATGTTGTTCCGGGGAGCCACTCGCCTAGCTTGAAGGTCACTGCACAGAGTGCTTCCATTACCACTGAGACCAATGTTTCAGCTTCTCAAAGCTTCTCGTTCTCCTTCATCCTGATGTTGCTATCACTTGGTATTATCTACCTTTATTACTATGGCCATTGTCCTCTGCTTGTCCACCACTACTATACCAGTTGGTTAGGACTACTATGATTATATTTAGAAATATACATTTTTGTATTTGATTAAATAGATATAAAATAGCACTTGGTGAAAATGTTATATTTATTCCAAGAGCTGCAGAACCTAAAGTTTTACACTGTCAAGATGGAGGCATATGATCACATTACAGCACGCAGTGATCAAACCCATATTTTGTTCACCACATGAAAGAGCTGTTAAGCATTTATGCACACAGTGTGAATGCTCTCCAATCCAATCAGAACAATGTCATTTGTTTAGAAAGGCTGGACAAGTTTGTAAGTGATCCAATCAGAAGTAATCTTCTTGTGCAGTGACGTTAGATGTGCACATTTAATCTGCACCTGGTAAACAGGTTCGGAGAGTGGGTTTAGCCAACTCCCATACCTCCAGTTTCTAATCAAAATGTGACGAAATCTCAACATTTAGGAAGCAGAGAAGAGTACATGCACAGAGACATTTCAGATATAATGTCAATGAAAATAAGATGCTTTGCAAACCATGTGGAGCAACACTCTTCAGTAAAAACCCAACAAACCACTTTATTGTTTAGTCAATTAAATCAACTTTAGATTTTGTCTATGAAAGTTTTATGATATTTAGTTAGCTTAAACTAGACTAAAACAATTTAAATGTCTAAATTATGACCAAAACTGAATGATGTTTTACTTGAATAAAACTAACTCCAAAAAAAAAAAAAAAAGAATTTTGAACAAAAATTCAAAAGTTAAAAGATGAATTAAACAAAAAATATTTATCTACGCAACATAACATTTTATTGTTTGTTATTAAAATATTTGAATCTTGTCCTATTTTCGCTGGAATTACATTTCCTATCCTTGGAGTTTTCAAGGCAGTAACAATGTTTTTACTATGTTTACTGACAGTGTTGGTCAAGTTACTTGAAAAAAGTAGTCAGTAACTAATTACTGACTACTTCCCCAAAAAGTAATCCCGTTACTTTACTGATTACTTATTTTCAAAAGTAATTAATTACTTAGTTACTTTTTAAAAACATGATTTACAACCTGAATAGGTGATGAAGCGATAGATCTTTCAGCCCAATTCTACTTTTTCTGCATAATCCAGCATACAAAATGTAATCAAAAGGAAAAGTCTCTTTTTAAAACTTGTTTTATTAGTTTTAATCTTTTAACTTTATGCATCAAGCAAAAATTTAATTATATTCAACATTCTCTGACTGGAAAAAAAATTGTTTTAACATTTAAACCTATTTTCTGCACCTTCCAGCACATAAAAATATAATATTTTTTGTGTTTGTACTGAGTCTTTCAAATAAATGCAAGTGGTGCAGGTGTGCCGCAGCGGTCAGTGGAAGAATCCGCGAGTTTCTCTGAATTTCCCATTACGTGGTAGTGTACTGGGTGCTTTCTTGGAAGTTTATGGGGTTTTTTCGCTGTAAAAAGAAGTTTTCTTCCCACGCAGTGCAAAGCGTACGCTAATGTTTTTGTCACTTTTTAGTAAGTAAGGTCAGTACTTCCACGTTTCAAACGCTGCACGCTCATACTCTCTCCTGCACTCGATATATTATCCATTGTTGATCTGCACACAGCTGTTGCCACAAACGTCACACTCGCTTACGTCATTGTCATGAGACACTCTTGCAAAAAAATAAATAAATAAATAAATCACGGTTATAGTAACGCAGTAACGCAGCGTGCTTACGGTAAAGTAACAGTAATCTAATTACCTTTTTTGCAATAGTAATCCCTTACTTGATTACTTGAAAAAGTAATCGGATTATAGTAACGTGTTATTGCCCATCTCTGTTTACTGAGCACAAACATCTAACTGGGAATAAATTAAGTTCCATTTTATGTTATTTTTGGGTTGTACCATTATTTACATTCTCAAGATTGTTTCTTTCTAAACTTTTAGCAACATTTGTGGGTAAATATAAAGAATTTAAAAATGATTCAGCTTCAGTAAGCAAAGAATTGTATTCAGTTTGGACAAAATGCTGCATTAAAACCTAGTCTCACCTCTTCAGTCTAAGAATTTAAGTCAGTTTATCAGCTGACTGATAGAAAGTATAGAGTTATCTTAGGAAAGGTATAATAATAGAGGTATAATGATACTTGCATTTGGCTCTTAAATTCATCCTCTACCTCTAAAAGTAAAAGTAATTTGGTGTCTCGTTTGGAATCCTACACGAGTCATATTTGTTTTTACTAAGAATATTACATGCCTTTGTCATGTTTTTCACATTTCCAGATTGTATCCAGTAGTCTGAGCCGCTCTTCCCCAGTCCAGACGATGATTCCTTCAGCCTCCTGCTTCACTACAAGCGAGTCTACATCCTGAGTGGTGGAGACTTCCTCCTGTTCCTCTTTAATCTGTGGGAGCTCTGGGCTCTGCTTGTTCAGACTGGAATTTCTCTCCTGGTTACAGACCTGCTGGTCATCCAGACCCTCCTCTTCCTCACACTTCATGTTGTTGTGGGAGGTCTTGAGGGACAAACGGACACAACAAAAAGGTTACTAATGAGATGACAGGGAAACACAAATGTGACAAATGTTTTGAGACAAAATATGAAAACGATAAATAAAGTGGAGGAATGATAAGATTGTTTTTTTATAAATATTTGCGAGATACATCTTACAGGGTTTTTGTATTAACGAGTACTGCAACAGCAGTGAAAAGCTTTCAGCTGCAATATTCTCATTTGGATTTATCTTCACATTATTAGCTCAGTCAGTGTGCACAACTGAAAAGACAGTTCATTTAAGTTCTGCCATGTTTCATCAAATACCAGTATTACTGAGGAACAGCAAAATGTGCAGGTCCACTGTAAACACTTATGGTGAGGACTCTGTCAAGAGTAACATAATAGAGAAAGTTTTGGTGCTCTACTCAAAGCTTTGAGGCATCTACCCGTGCCAATTACACACTCTTTTTGACAACATATCCCATATCGCTTATGTGGTACATGTGGGTTCTCTCCGGGTACTCCAGCTTCCTCCCATATTTCAAAGGCATGCAGTTAGTGGGGTTAGGTTAATTGGTGACTGGTTGCCCATAGGCAAGAATCTGAGTAAGAATGGTTGTCTGTCTCTGTGTGTTAGCCCTGCATCAGGTTGGCGACCTGTCCAGGGTGTACCAAGCTTCCTGCACTACGACAGCTGAGATAGGTTCCAGACATAATCCCACTCTCCGATAACAGACATCAGTGCATTGATGTCTGTTGTGGTGATGAGAGAGCTGAGCGTAAAAGCAAAGCCATCAGTTTATGGTCCCACCCTCACCTACGCATCCATCTCCACATTAGTCGCTCATGAGCTCTGGGTAATGACACATCACATTACAGAGAATAACTTCCTCCCAGAGTAACAAAAACTGTAATTTAATGACATCCGGAATCCGTTTCTGACCTTGGTCAGACACCTGGGGCTGAAGCCATGCACATCTCCACAAACACATAAGAGATACACAACAGGTTACTGCTGTTATGTGGTTGTTTTTTCACCATCAGTGGTGTCATTTTTAGTAATATATTATTTTTATTGCTGTTATGACTACTGTCAAAATAAATTTCTCTTCAAATTCACATTGTAATATAAGATAGCATATCATAATAGGTATATAAGATATAATATAATCTATACAAATTTACATAAATGACATTGCATAAATTTATATTACATATTATAGTCTAAGGAGCTTGGAAAGAAAAGTGTCTGGACTTCTTTAAGTTGCTTGAAGACGTTTCACCTCTCATCCGAGAAGCTTCATCAGTTCTAGGGTCAAATGGTGGAGAGTTCCAGATTTAAGCCCTGTGGCAGTAACCCTCGAGAGGGACAAAAAGACCCCCTAAGATCCTCTACCTAATCACATAACATATTACATATTATACAACACATTGGGTAAACTCCCTGCTTATAGAGTCTAGGGGAAACCAGCAAGTGCCATTAACTGGTCTAGACTGGTTGCTCTTAATGATCTGTTACTCTATATTTTTCACATGTTTGTACAGGATATTGTATTTGATTTAATTGTTATGTGCTTATGTGGTACATGTTTTTTGAGTTTTGCCAGGACTCTCTTTGAAATGAGATTTTTTACCTGGATAAATAAAGGACTATTAAATATAAGTATAGATGTATACGTATACAGCATTATAATTTATTGAATACATAACAGAAACATTGCTGAAATGGCGAATATTGAACCCCTTGTTAACCTCGTTTATAAGAACCCAGCTGCGGGTTTTGTAGTCTTGCACAGTCTGGAGTCACTGCAGCTCTCTGAACTGTGCTTCTCTTTTAAAGTGCTTATTAATTCTCATTCACACCTTTAATCGGCCTCGTTACGCTTTCCTTCAAGGTCGAGGAAAAGTAGCTAGAATAAGGAGACATAATAGGAGGTATTTCAGGACTATCTGGACCTGCCCCACTTTCTCTGTACGTATCTTTGATTTAAACGTGTAAAGCCGCCTTTTTACTAGTCACGCCCCTCCCGTGTCTCACTGAACTTCGGGCTGAAAGGTTTTCATTAAAAAGAGAGCGAGAGAAACTCGTGTTATTCCTATTATAAACAGCTCGTAGCTCCTTGCTGGTTTGAGATCTGAGCCTGCAAACTGAGCTCTGATCAGGGTCCTACAGGAGTCGTATTCCCGCGTTAGCTCATTGACGCCGTTTTACACACCTGTGTGACTTTATCTCGGATATCCAACAGTCTGCTGATCTCTTCACTGATGTCTTTTCAATTTCTGAGATTTCTTCGGCTGCAGTTTGTCTCTCCTTAAACTCTCGGACACTGAAGACGCTGCTAAATAGTAAGAGTCGCGTCACTTCCGCTTTCCTTCTTCTATTGCATTTACAGCAGACTAGACCCATCAAAGGTGTGTTGCTGCCCTCCTTACACAAAAAAGTCCTGTATTTTTGTGCTTCAAAGCTCTTTTCGACAGCAACCTTTTTTCACGGCGGAAAAAGGATAAACTGCATGTATCATTTCAAATTCTCAAAGACTGCTGGCATCGCTACCAGAACACTGTTAAAGAGGCAAAAAGGGAATATTTTGCAAATATTATTTCTTCCAACTGTCATAACCCACGTGTGTTATTTAGGACCATTGACACTGTTCTTAATACTCCTTTGAATGTCTGTTTGGAAGTTTCTCCTGAGATTTGCAATGATTTTCTGAACTTTTTTATTGAAAAGGTTGTCATCATCAGGGCTCTTATCACAGCTCCTGACTCTGACCCCTCTGTCTCTGTCCCTTGCGCTGCTGTTTTCACTCAGTTTGAGCTTGTGACGCTCTCCTCTTTAGAGGATGTGGTTCGCCATATTAAGCCCACAGGTTCCCCACGGGATCCTGTCCCTCCACAATTCTTTAAAGAAATTTTTCCTAGTATACAACAGTATGTCCTTGACATTATTAACAGCAGTCTGTCTTCTGGTGTGGTTCCTGCAAATTTCAAACATGCAGTAGTACAGCCACTGCTTAAGAAACCTGGCCTTGATCACACAGTTTTAGCGAACTATAGGCCTATTTCCAAGCTGCCTTTAGTCTCCAAGGTTTTAGAGAAAATTGTTTTTAGTCAACTGAAAGATTTTCTAGATGAAAATGGAATCTTTGAGGTTTTTCAGTCAGGTTTTAAAACCCTTCACAGCACAGAATCTGCATTACTAAGGGTTTTTAATGACATCCTTCTGGCATGTGATTCTGGTAACCATGTTGTTCTTGTCTTGCTTGACCTAACTGCTGCCTTTGACACAGTAGACCACAATATTTTAATTTCTCGATTACATGATGTAGTGGGTATTGGTGGCACTGCACTCAATTGGTTTAGGTCTTATTTGTCAGATAGAACTTTCTCTGTCAGCCTTCTCGGTTACGAATCGTCTTCTGCTCCTCTGTCATGTGGTGTCCCACAGGGCTCAATTTTAGGGCCACTGCTCTTTTCTCTGTATCTACTGCCTCTGGGTTCTATCCTTAGAAGGCATGGGATCTCATTTCACTGTTATGCCGATGACTGCCAAATTTATTTGACACTAAAACGCAAGGATGCCATCTCCATAAAACCTCTCTTGACATGTCTAGATGACATTAAAGCTTGGTTGGCTCGAAACTTTTTAAATTTTAATAAAAAGAAAACAGAAGTGTTGGTGTTTGGACCCAGTGGTCCCTGTGAGTCCTCCTCTGTTGTTTTAGGATCCCTGGAAGTCTATTTTAAATCTGTTGTTACTGACCTTGGTTTTAAGTTGGACAGTGATTTTAAATTGGACAACCAAATCAGAGCAGTGGTGAAGTCCAGTTTTTATCATTTAAGGCGACTGGCAAGACTAAAATCTTTTCTTTCGAGGCAGCACCTTGAAACAGTGATCCATGCTTTTATTTCTTCCCGCCTGGACTACTGTAACTCACTTTATGTGGGGGTCAGTCAGTCATTGCTCTCACGTCTGCAGCTGGTTCAAAATGCGGCTGCACGACTCCTAACAGGAACTCGAAAAAGAGAGCATATAACCCCCGTGCTGGCCTCTCTGCACTGGCTGCCTGTGTCTTTTAGAGTTAATTTTAAAATTCTTATGTTTGTTTTTAAATGCCTACACAGTCTTGCCCCGCCTTACCTCTCTGAGCTTCTTCATCCCCACATACCCTGTCGGTCTCTCAGGTCAGCTGACCAGCTGCTCCTGGAGGTACCGAGATCCAGGAGGAAGCTCAGAGGGGACAGGGCCTTCTCTATTGTGGCTCCAAAATTATGGAATAATTTGCCCATGCATGTTAGAGAGGCCCCTTCACTGTCCACTTTTAAATCACGTCTTAAAACCCACTTTTATTCCTTGGCTTTTAACCTCAGTGAGACTTAGTTTCTTTTTTTAATGCAGTAGTTATTTAATTAATGATTTCACTCTTCTTTTATTTGTTTTTTATTTATATCTCATGTAATTTTATTTTACAGTTCCAATGTACAGCACTTTGTGTCAGCTGTGGTTGTTTTAAAGTGCTTTATAAATAAAGTTGATGATGATGATGACGGCAGCATATAGAATAAATCCAATAAAAAGGATATATAGAACATAGGACGTACTAAATTGACTTTTGCTACGGTGTTTGAGTGTAATTATGACTAAAAAAATGCACATTTGCCTTTTTGCGGCATATTTTAGTAGAAATGTTATATGTTATGTTTTATGACACAGTGCACTTTATTATAATGTAACCTTTATAATAAAGGACTTGTCCTAAATACATGGCAAATTGTCAAATGTATGGACAAACTAAGGTGCAATGCTTTACCTTCCTCTCCATCCCTGTTAGCAGGATGAAGGCAACCTCTTGTGTTGTGCATTCTTGGTTTTCAAATTTCAGTTGTTAACCTCAGTGTAAAAGCTTCACTGTGCCTTCGGCAGCTTCAACATCATCAGTAAAGAGAGATTTAAATATGTGTAATATCACACTGTGTCAATTTGTTCACCGGAGTCACAAGCTGTAACACTGATGCTGCGTTAAGGGACCATGGGAAAGATGGGAGAGACAAGTGTCCTCTACAAAAGCCCTAAAACCCTTCACTGATGAAAACTGTGGATTAACTTCAACCCAGAAAGTTCAGGAAATCAAAAATCAACTTTAGGTGTCAAATGAATAAATGTGGAAAGCCATTAACTCTCCTGGGCTTTGAGCTTTGATGCAGCTTTAGTGTAAGCCATGGATTTACTGGTCAATCTATGGTTCCACCCTCACCTAAGGTCATGAGCTCTGTGTAGTGACTGAAAGAATGGGATCACAGATACAAGCAGTGTAAATGACTTTTCTCCAAAGGGTGGCTAGTTTCTTCCATAGTGATAAGGTGAGGAGTTTGATCATGTGGTGAGAACTAGTACAGTTGTAAATAAAATACTACATTTTTAATTGGAAATCAAAAAGCTCACTATGCATAAATGACTATATTAATTTTCATTGAGAACACATCATATTAGAGAGAATAACTTCCTTCCGGACAATAAACTGTAACCTGACGCTCTGGTCACGTCTATCGCGTTCGGTGTGGACGTCTATTGGGAAATCTGAAATCGGAGCCTCTTTCACAGAGTTCTGCCGGAGGTTTCTTCCTGTTAAAAGAGAGTTTTTCCTTCCCACTGTCGCCAAAGTGCTTGCTCATAGGGGGTCATATGATTGTTGGGTTTTTCTCTGTATCTACTGTACAATATAAAGCACCTTGAGGTGACTTTTGTTGTAATTTGGCGCTATATAAATGAAATTGAATTGAATTGAATCGAATTGAATCCAGTATTCCCTGTTACAACCTTTCTCCTCAGTCTGCTGAGTATCTTTGTCAACAGCAGCTGAGTGTGAGAATGGATTATGCACTCTGATAACAAGTGCAGCAACATTTTGCAATGCTCACAAAGTTTCTCCCTAAAGATTTTCACTTAAATGAAAAGTCTTTCCCTTTTGACCATCTCTGAATCGAGGAGGGGGGCCTGAGGGTACATCTTTCGCCATCTTGCAATGCTGTGATTGCAGCCATTCCCCAACTCTCTGTGAATGGTACTCATGGCCATTGATCAGTGGGCTTTGATCAAGGGTTGGTGATCAATGGTCATGAGAATTTGCATAATCATGATGAAGGAACTGACCTCCCAGTCCGTTGTTCCTACAGCGGATCCAGTCATTATGCAAATGTACTGTTTATAAGATTAGGAAAACCTGCAGTCAGCTGAGACTGAAGAAGTCACTTGGATGAGCGACGAAACGTTTCTCCCACTGAAAACGATACGTCCAGATGAACAAAATCAACCTTTGAAGATTTACCTAAGTGGATGTTTGAGAATGCATCAAGACGTAAAAAGCTAATAAAATGGTAAAAAAGGACTTCCTGCGGATACTTTTTGTCCTTACTCGTCTGCAGCTCCGTCAGCATGTGTAAAATGCTCTTGTTTCAGTTGCTCTAATTTTAGTTTCTGCTAAAGAGGGGATCATGTTCAGCTCAGCTTGTTTGATTTTATTTCAAACTGATACTGAAGTGTGTACTTAAATCGATAGAAAGCAGAGTTTCACTGGTCTGGCCCACTCAAGATTAAAATTTGGTTTATGTGATTGACGACGTAAAATGAGTTTGAGATCTCTGTCATTCACTATTCCTTTAAGTCAGTGCTCAATGTGAATCATTAGGGGGCGCTAGTACGCCTTTCAGTCCAATCTGCCAGAAAAGCAATAGAAGAAGAAAAAAACGGACGTGACGCGATGTTTTGGCTGTTCGGTGCAGTATGAGAGAGTTAAAGGTAGTGATGGGCAGATGAAGCCCCATGAAGCACTGAAGCTTTTCATCCAATTGGTTCACCCCAACGCGAAGCTTCATGAAGCTTCATTTGCTCTAGCAGGACACCTACTGGACGTAAAAATAATAGCTGGCATGAATTTGAAGAGTGTGGCCTTTTGCACACAGCCTGTAAATGTCAACAACAAAAGGAGTGTGTAAAACATGTATATTGTAGTGATGCAGTATACTGTGTATATTTATAGTGGCAGTATGGAAAATGATTATTTGGAAATGCTTGAAATGGAAATGATCATTTACTGTGAGGTGAGGTGTGGTTGGGGTGTGGACAGTGGTTGTGCTTTTGTAACGTTGAGGTATGGACAGCTACACAGCCTCAGTCCTGCCTGTTCACATTTTATTCTGTAAAAACTAAATTTTCACTGCTTTTATGACCTTTTTAGTGGGGAGAACATAGCTAGGATTTAATGATTTAACAAATCTTTTGAATCCTTTGTCCTCCACAATGCTAAATGGCTGGGAGTCCTCAATCACCATGCTAACCAGGTCTTCATCTATTTGAGATTGTTCTCCTGAGGAAAGACAATAAAGACAAAGCACAAATATAAATATCACACACGTAACTTATTACAGTTGTATAATATTGTTATATCATTTAGTAACATTACTGCATCCTATATTATCATTGCATTTGATGGCTCACCTGGTCTTGCTCCACGATCGGTGTCCCCCTTATTCTCATGCAAAGCTCTGTAGTGCCTAAGCATGGATGAGGTGTTGTTGTTATATCCCAGCTCCCTGGCACATAGCAAACACTTCACCTTGTACAAAAGTCAAGACAGCTCAACATAAATTGTATTGCACCATCAGTATCATGAAAATACATCTTCTGTAGAAATACCTTGTTAGGAGGAATAAGATCAAAATGTTCCCACACAGGGGAGGACATCCTCCTCTTCTTAGCTGGCTCCATTCTCTCCTGACTCTCCTCACTCTCATAAACCTCCATACGGTCTCCAAACTCTCGCTAACCGCAACTCTCCATCAAACACCCACATTTTTGAATGAAGTCTGAGGGGTTTATATCGCTGTCATATCTCGCGGCAAAGTTCGAACCACTTCATGAACCAGTCACGTGGTACAGCCGGGCAGCGAGGCTTCGGACGTCATCATTTTCAGCTCCTCCCATAAATGAAGCAAGCCTCGATTACTCGACACACGCTCCGAAGCCTCGATACAGAACGTCCCATCACTAGTTAAAGGAGAGAGTTAAAAGAGAGAGTTGGTACTGCAGGCGAAGAAATCTCAAATATTAATAAGCTATGATTGAGGAGGACCAGCTGTGAGCGCATACTGCTGGATATCCGAAACAAACAGGTATGTAAACACGATCGACTACAAAACGTGCGTCTTACTTCAATAATATTTGACACAATACTAGACGTGCAACGGGAAGTAGTGTGAAGGCAAAGCACGGAAACGGAAAAGAAAAGGGAAAAAAGAACCTTTGTGCACAGTTACATAATTTACATTTCACCATTAAAGTGTGTGTGTTTACACACACTTAAAGTGTTCAGTGTATTGCAGGGATAGGCAACTCCAGGCCTCGAGTGCCGGTGTCCTGGAGGTTTTAGATGTGTCCATGATACATCACAGCTGATTTAAAGGGCTAAATGACTCCTCAGCATTTCTTGAAGTTCTCCAGAGGTCTGGTAATGAACTAATCATTTGATTCAGGTGTGTTAACCCAGGGTGGGATCTAAAACCTGCAGGACACCGGCACTCGAGGCCTGGAGTTGCCTACCCTTGGTGTATTGTATGCACTCTAAACGACCATCTTTGAACAGGTGAGTTCAAGTCACATGATAAGCTGAGGCAGGGTGTCACAATGGTTTGACACAAAATCTCTTATGATATTGACCCTCTTTTCACACCTTTGTTGTGTGATGAGAGACATAAGGGGCAACTTAAGGGGCAACTCCCACCAGGTTTTAAATTCCTGGAACTATCCACCATTTGGCTTTAGAATTTTAAAAAAAAGTGTATCGGATAGGAGGTGAAACATGCAATCTAGCTACTTTCTTTCCAAGCGCCTTAGACGACTGTTACCTGAATGACTGAGAGATATATTGTTAAGAGTTTTTCTTCCCCACTGTTGCCAAAGTGGTTGCTTAACATTTGATTGTTGGTGTGTTCTTTGTATTATTGTAGGGTCTTTATCTTACAATAAAAAGTGCCTTTAGGCAACTGTTGTTGTGGTTTGGTGGTATATGAATAAAATTGAATTTAATTAAAAATTAAATTGATTTGAATTGAACGGCAACAATTAAAGAAGAAAAGGAGTATAAATAAAGGCAAGCAGCTAAACAATAAGAATGGAATAGACAATTAAAATTTATCAATAAAAAAGACTGCTATGGGACAGGAGCTTGGTACATGTTTGTCATGATTTTAGAGAGCAGCGATGGCACAGAATAATCCTCGTGGTGGTTCACTGGGGGTGAATACTGGCCGGATTAGCAGTTTTTCTGTGCTAAGAGCAGCAACTTGTATATTTTTTCTGTGTTCGTGGAGGTGTGCGTGTCTTCAGCCCTGGGTGTCTGAACCAAACCAAGATAGGTCAGAAATGTGTTCCAAATGTTATTAAATAATGGTACATTGATTCTATGGAATTGGTGAAAGAAAATGAAAATATTGCAGAACTAAATCTCGTCAAAAATCACTAGTTAATTCAAACACATGAAGTGACCCACTACCCCCCCCCCCCCCTTCCACAGCTAAAGAAATGAAGAGAGGAGGGAAATCCTTCAGACACAAAGGACCATGATCTTTTTATATTTACAGCTTAGTTATTACAAATGCCTCATTATCATTCCTTTTTTTAAATCTGTGTGTTCCACATAATCTGACCCTCTTGGCTTGCTTCCAAGAGAGTTTTTGCAGTATACTTCCACAGTCCTTTTTCCTTTTTCCCTTTAGGGCTGTTCGATATAACGATATATATCGGATGACGATATTAAAAACGTCTATGTTTCATTTTACGCTATCGTTTGTTTCGTGGTGTCACAAAATAAACTGTTTACGGCAACATTTTTTTCATTATATTGATGGTCACAGTAGTGGCTATATTAATTTTTTAAAGTTCTCTCTTTCTTTAAAGTTCTCTTTATATTTGATATAACCACACTACAGACAGAGAAGCAGTTGTTGTTGTTTTTTTGCCTTGTCCTTAGCAACAATGACGGTAAAACCACCATGTGTCCGCGTGTTTATTTTCCACATAAACCTTTCACAATAAAGCTCAAGATCCTGTTGAGACTTTTCAAAATAAACTGAATCACGTGAAAGAGCAGATTATTTACGGATGAGAAGCAAAAAAGAGCCGCCAGGTGCTAAAAAATAAACCTTAGACTCAAACGTTAGAACAGGCTTTTCCCCGCAGCACGCCGTGTAAGAAATACTCACAAAGAAAACGGCGACCGTTACAACTTATGTCTAAAAATGTATCATTTCAATTAAAACACTCGACTCCAGGTACGAGACGCCCAGCTGGAAACACTTCATGCAAGTCGAGCTGCCCGAGATTCACAGAATTTATAGAAAATGTTAAATTTTTGTGATTTATATCGTTCCCAGGACGATGGATGTCTTAATATCGGGATATGAGATTTTGGTCATATCGCACAGCCCTAATCCCATAATCAAAAAAGTTAAACACATTCACTTCTTGCTACTTTTCAAGAACCCTGTATCAAGTTACATTGTGTTACCATCTGTTCTTATGTATTGTTTTACTGCTGTCCTATTATTATTATTTTTTCTTCAATAATGGTTGAAAAATTGTTACCATTTGCTTTAATATAAATTTTAATTCATGTAATTACTGTTTTATTTCAGTATACAACAGTGAAAATCAAACTGCCTTAAATGAAGCTGGCATCAGCAATTGAATGTTGTGCACTCTGAACTTTGTCAATAAAAATGTGATAACTCGAGTCACTCACACAGGTGCTCTTAAACATTTGTCCAATTTGTACACTCCAAATTTCACTCACATATGTGAGCAACATGCTCTCAGTGTACAGACTTGCTAGAATATATTTGCTCAGATGTGCCTTCCTGTCATCATATTAGTAACCTTCTTGTTATGTCCCCTTATCCTTTAAGATCCCCTACAGCAATATGAAGTGTGAGGAAGAGGAGAGTCTGAATGACCCGGAGATCTATAACCAGGAGTGGAACTTTGGTCTGAGCGAGGATGGTCCACAACTTCCACAGATTAAAGAGGAACAGGAGGAAGTCTGCACCAGTCAGGATGTAGTACAGGTTGTAGTGAAGCAGGAGTCTGAAGAAATCTTCGCCTGGACTGGGAAAGAGCGATTCAGAGTGCTGGATAACATCTGGAAACACGAGGAAGACTTACACTGCACAGGTATATAAAACTTAATAGTTGTTGGGGGCGTTTTTCTCTGTGCACAGACACACTCTACCTCTCCTTTTATTCTTCAACAAAAAACATGTATGGTGCTTTTTGAATTTGCTTAACTTGCTGAACAGAATCAACTTTTGGGAACCAGGTGCAGAACGACTCTTTGCTGAACAGAAGAGTGTTCTGGATTCTTTGTGGTCATGAGGCTATCACAAGACAGCAGTTCTCTTGTCCTTATTGCCAAAGCTTGAGAGCCCAACCAGTCAACCCTAAGATGGCTGATTTGCATCCTTCTTAGCTCAGATTGCATAAACCAACATTTTTTGATATCTCGGCCAGGGTTGTTATCTCTGCCCTGTGGATGAACATAAAGGCCACGACACAGTCTCAGCTGCAGCAGAAAGGACTGAGAGGCAGAGAGAGCTGGAGGTGAGTCGACAAAACATCCAGCAGAGAATCCAGGACAGAGAGAAAGATGTGAAGCTGCTTCAACAGGAGGTGGAGGCCATCAATCAGTCTGCTGATCAAACAGTGGAGCACAGTGAGAAGATCTTCACTGAGCTGATCCATCTCATCCAGAAAAGAAGCTCTGATGTGAAGCAGCAGATCAGATCCCAGCAGGAAACTGAAGTGAGTCGAGTCAAAGAGCTTGAGGAGAAGCTGGAGCAGGAGATCACTGAGCTGAAGAGGAAAGATGCTGAGCTGAAGCAGCTCTCACACACAGAGGATCACATCCAGTTTCTACACAACTACCCCTCACTGTCAGCACTCAGTGAGTCTACAGACTCATCCAGCATCAATATCCGTCCTCTGAGCTACTTTGAGGATGTGACAGCAGCTGTGTCAGAGGTCAGAGATGAACTACAGGACATTC
Source organism: Maylandia zebra (assembly GCF_041146795.1). Lineage (NCBI taxonomy): Eukaryota > Metazoa > Chordata > Actinopteri > Cichliformes > Cichlidae > Maylandia > Maylandia zebra. Next base: position 4,756,372 of record NC_135184.1, read on the forward strand.
TGAGAGAGGAATGGACAAACATCTCACTGACAGTCACTGAAGTGGAAGCCCACAGCTTGTTGGCCTTATTGTAATAACACTGCACTTCGTAGATCAGTGTGTCAACCTCAAGGTGCTGACAAAGGAGCAAAAATCTACTTGGATTAAGTCTAATAATCACTGTTGGCATTGTGGGTGGCACCACCGGGCCAGTGTTGGTTAAACCTCCTAGGACCTGGCATCCACATATATGGACATCACATTTTGGGTTATTTAGACCAGAATACTATCTAAATCCACTTGAACCCCTAACTGTACACATTTTCCTGTTTAGAAGCAAAGTTACCTTCTACTATGTAGGCAAAATAAAATTGATTTATTTTTTATTGTCTTTCTTTTTCTTTAGATTCGTGGCAGATATGTAACCAGGAGAGGAACTCCAGACCAGGAGGACAAAGATCCTTCACAAACTAAAGACGAACAGGAGGAATTGTCCATCAGTCAGGAAGGAAAGCAGCTTTCACTGAAGAAGGAAGCCAAAGATACCATCATCTCGACCAGGCAGGAGCTGGGCATCAAGTGGAACACTGAAGTAAAGTTGCACATAATATGTATGCAAAGCTGTAATGGATGGATTTCTTACTACAAAACTGAATAAAACTCATGTTGGGTCCTATTCAGACCTCAGAGATACGTTATAGGGGCACATGAAGAATCTAAAGACCAACTGCAATAAGCAGCATTAATGCATCTGTTTTGTAAACTTTTTAAATATATTGACAATTTAAAATTAATTTAAAATTGACAATTTTCCCTATTAGTGCCGAATGTTTAATTTGAAAATAAATTATCGATTTTAAACTAAGCTTTTCACAAACCACACAACACTATGATAGGTGTGTCCCTGTGCCACGTTTCTGGGTCTTCCTGTCTTACCCTTTGGATTCCAGCACAAGGCCTGTGTAGTGATGTTATTGGTGGACTTCCTGAGGGTGTGGCCAGCTGTTGATGAATATCTGCAATATACACAGGGTTGTGTTTGTCTTGCTACATGTTTATGAAATATAGAGAAGTGTAAGTTTTTAAAATGCCCGGCTTGGTGGATGCTCTAATCTCTCTTTAGCGCTTGAGCTCAAGAAAGGTCAGAAGACGGTTCCAGACAATAACTTAATGCCCACTCATATCCTGGGCCATGTGACCTCAGTAAATCACATGATAGGGTGGGGCAAGGCCTCTCGATGTCTTTCTGAAAGTGCTGTAACAAGGTTTAAGAATTTAATTCACCCACTGTTGTTATCCTTAATGCCCTGTACCAACGCAGAGCAGCTACCTGAATGCTACTCCAACAGAGGTCGATTATCTTGTTAATAATTTTACCTCCTCACTACGTACGACTCTGGATACTGTAGCTCATGTGACAAGAGAAGAATCAGAAGTACCTGACTCTGTAGTATAACTCTCAAATACGCACCTTAAAGCAGGTAACAAATACATGTGTACTGAGTTTTTGTAACCTTGTAAATCAAAATATGTGAAAATTTGGTGTGTGTGTGGTAAAAAGAAAAAAGATTTGTGTTTGTTGTAGCTCAGAATTCTTTGCCAGCTAAATCCGTATATATATTTCTGCACTACGTCACACCGACACACAGTTTACTCAGTTCCACTTTTTGTGTCAGAGAACAGATGGGTTTGGCTGTTGAAGGGGTGCTTTACTGAACTTCAGGTCCTGGAAGAATAAATGCCCTTTTATATGCCAGCAATACATGTTTTTATTGAACATTTGAAGATAACACAACACAAACTCTAGAAGAGGACATAAAGTCAGAGATAGAAACGACAAGGAGCAGGCGCATCTAGTACACATAGAGCTGTCACAAAAACTCACAGAGCTCAGCAGCCAGCGCAACAAATTCTGAATCCTTGGCTTTTAGTTAGCAGTTAGCATTAGCAACACATGCTCCATCCGCTGTGAAAGGGCCCTTATGCTAAGACATCTGGGATAAACACTGGTTTGAGCGTGGAGTCAAGGAGGCGATTTACGTGAAAAGGGAAAGACAATCTCTGAATCGAGGAGGGGGCCTAAAGGTACATCTTTCGCCGTCTTACAATGCTGTGATTGCAGCCATTCCCCAACTCTCTGTGAATTGTACTCATGGCCATTGATCAGTGGGCTTTGATAAGTGGTTGTTGATCAATGGTCGTGAGAATTTCCATAATTATGATGAAGGAACTGACCTCGCAGCCCATTGATCCTTCAGTGGTGCTAGGTTCAGTCATTATGCAAAATTACAGTTTATAAGATTAGGAAAACCTGCAGTCAGCTGAGACTGAAGAAGTCACATGGATGAGTGACGAAACGTTTCGAAACGCTACATCCAGATGAATAGGATCAACTTTTGGAGATACTCTGGATGGGATTATTATTTGTTTGTGATTTTTATTTGTGACCACGATATGTCCTCCAATGAACATATTAAACAAATATGGAGGACTGCTTTCTTCCATTTGCACAAAATCTGTAAAATTAGAAATATCCGGTCTCAGAGTGACGCTGAAAAACTAGTTAATGCATTTATTACTTCTAGGACTACTGTAATTCATCATTATCAGGATGTACTAAAAACCCATGAAAAGCCTTTAGTTAATCCAAAATGCTGCAGCAAGAGTACTGACAGGAACTAGAAAGAGAGCATATTTCTCCTATATTGGCTTCCATTCATTGGCTCCCTGTTAAATCCACAGTTTAATTCAAAGTCCTGCTATTCACACACAAGGGCAAGTACCATATCACCCCATTGGATCACTTCGCTCTCGCACTGCAGGCTTACTCATTGTTCCTAGAGTATTTAAAAGTAGAATTGGAAGGAGAGCCTTCAGTTTTCAGGCCCCTGTTCTGTAAAACCAGTTTCCAGTTTGGATTCGGGAGACAGACCGTCACAGTTGACGCTGGCCAACTGTGGGAATGTGAGGAAGGAGCTGTGAATGCAAGCAGTGCGTTTATTTACAGTGCATGGAAAATAACAATAAAACCCGAATGTGTTCCCGACTCCCGTGACATGTCCTCTTCCCAGTGTTAGTGTTCTTTGTCCCTGCTCCTCAGTGTCTGAGCACCCCGTGCTCGCTGCCCTCTCATCTCCACACTTCTCCTGGGAAAATAACAATGCAGCAGATTAAACTTACTAACTGGCCAAGAGACTAACATAAAGCCACGCAATGATCCAGCGTCGGAGAAAGCTCCACCACACTCTTAAGTAGCTCCTCCGACGAGGCTTGATCAGCTGCCCCATGAGGCGACTGTTGCTGTGATTTGGTGCTGTATCAATAACATTGACTTGAAGAGAGTCAATAGTCAGCTGGTAACACAGAAAATACAGCATTAATATTTATTTAGAAGCATTAGTTTGTCTGAGAATCTGTTTTTTACTGCAAAATTTTTGTCCTGTTTTTAAATCTCACCTGATGCATGATCATCTTTTTATTTACGGAAATTAGATTTCCAAAATGTCTATCACTGAGTCAGCTAAACAGCTTATCCCCAGAACATACCTTTTACTGGTACATGTGAGAACCATGTTTACCATGTAAGGACCTGCTAATTGTTGAGGTTACATTACAGTTGATCCAATTTATGTTTTTCTGATATTATCATTTTGTCCCTTCAGATCCTCCACAATGTGACTGTAAAGACAAGGAGGGCCTCACAGATCAGCAGGTCCGTAACCAGGAGAAGAACTCCAGTCTGGACCAGGAGGATTCTTCACAGATTAAAGAGGAACAGGAGGAACTCAGTACCACTCAAGTGGCATAACCACTTGTACAAAAGCAGGAGACAGAAGCTTTTCCTGCTCGTGAAGAAAACGACCACAGTGAACCAGAACCAAGCAGTGACCAGCTCCTTTCTCACAACTCTCCTGACACTGATCAGGAAGAAAACAAGGATGGTGACTCACACAGAAAAAAGTCAGATCAAGTCGTAGCAGGACTGAGAGTTCAAAATTCCAAGACAGTACATTTATGTAGTACCTGTGGGAAAAAATGTAATAGGATGGAAAACTTGAAACAACACATGCAAATTCACACAGGTGAGAAGACGCATTCTTGTAGCACCTGTTGGAAAAATTTTACTCTAAAAACGCATTTAAATGAACACATGAGAATTCACACCGGTGATAAGCCTCATTCTTGTAGCACCTGTGGGAAAAGATTTAGTTTAGCAGCAAATTTGAGAGCCCACATAACAATTCATACAGGTGAAAAAACATATTCCTGTAGCACATGTGGGAAAGGATTTAATCACAAGACATCTTTAAAAATACACATGGAATTGCATACAGGGGAAAAGCAATATTCCTGTAGCAGCTGTGGGAAACGATTTAGTGTGGCAGCAGCTTTGAGAAGTCACATAAAAATTCATACAGGTGAGCAGTCAAATTCCTGTATTACCTATGGGAAACAATTTAGTGTGGAAGGAACTTTGAGAAGTCATATAAGAATTCATTCAGGTGAGAAGCCATATTCCTGTAGCACATGTGGGAAAGGATTTAATCATAAAGCTTCTTTTAAAATACACATGGAATCACATACAGGTGAAAAAAGATATTCCTGTAGCACATGTGGGAAAGACTTTAGTGTGGCAACAACTTTGAGAAGTCACATAACAGTTCATACAGGTAAAAAAAAACACATTGTTGTAGCACATGTGGCAAAAGTTTTAGTTGTCTTGAGTACTGGAAAGCCTACATCAGTGTCCACGCAGGTGAGAAACCACATTGCTGCAGTACATGTGGGAAAAGTGTTAGTTCCCTCACAAACTTAAATTCACATGAGAGTCCGGTGAGAAGCCGTATTGTTGTGGTGCCTGTGGAAATGGGTTTTACTCATATGTCAAGTTTGAAAAGACACATGGGAGGCCACACAGATGAGAAGCCACATTGTTGCAGTGTCTGTGGGAAAATTTTTAGTCGTATGTCAAGTTTGAAAATACACATTGGTTTTTCACCTGTGTGGCCTCTATATTGTTGTAGCAGCTATGGGAAAAAATTCACTTCTTCGGTACAGTTGAAATATAGGAAAACATGCTACATGCTAAGTTTCATTTTTAGAAAATGTTGGTGGCGGAGCTTATGTGTCTCTGACTACATTAACAGGTACATTTGGTAAATGTAACTTTTTCTGACTGTTTTGGCTTTTTACCCAATATAAACAGTATAAACAAGTTTTGTTTTTTTTTGTTTTGTTTTGTTTTTTTTAAATCCTTCTAGGAAGGCTGAAGATTTTTGAAAGCTCAGTTTCTTTGTTTCCATATGGACAAGAAAAACAGAGTTTGTCTCACAACTTTAAAGGTGTGCACCTTTACCACCTTTATCTGACACCATTCCGTTATTATTTGTGGGCTTTTGATTGACATTTGATGGACATTTCTTCACGTTGCTTTGGTTCGGTGTCAACAGTGCTTGAGATCACATGAGTCTTAATGTAATCAGAACTATTTGCCAAGTTATTATAGGTGTTAGGAAGGTTGTTTTTAAAATGTATTCCGCTACAGATTACAGAATACATGGCCCCAAATGTAATTTGTAATGTATTCCATTACATTAATCAATGGGAGTAATGCTTTTTACAACTACAAAAATGTATTATTACTGTGTGATGATACATTAGAGCAGAGGTCTCAAACTTAAATGAGCTGTGGGCCACTTCTGACACTGTCATGTCATTGGAAGGCCACTTTAGTGTTCAGGTAGTACAAAAAACCCCCAAACAAATAAACAAGAATCACCCACAACCAATTCCTAAAATATGATCTTTTGTTTGTTTGTTTTTCCATTTCAAATATTGTATTACAAGACAAAACTGCAAACGTGAACGCAGTTTTTTTTCTCACTCTTAAGTCTTTTATTGAACTACCAAATAAATATATTAATACTCTCTTTTGACCAGACACGTGACAGCTTTTCTGCTATAATTTCGTTCGTATTTACCAAAATAAAAATGCAGACATAAGTGTACACATTAGTTTTTGACTGCTAATGAAAAATGTTTTCTTTTTGTACTCTGCCAGGATTCCTGGATCGTTGACACAGTGTCTTCAGTCTTAGACTTTGTCATGGTTTAGGTTTCATGTTTGCTGTTTAACTGTGTCAACCTTCTGTTTATGTGCATTATGTGTAGTTCTTCTTACTGTGTTATTAGTTAGATTATATTCAGCTGTGTACTCACTGGTCTCTAATTGTCATCATTTGCCAGAGTATTTGAGACCCAGGCATTAGTCTTGTTTGGGTTTCCACCAGCGTGGAATTACCAAAAATATTTAGGGGATAGCCTGACATATGAAACAGGACAAAACAGCTGTGTAATCCATTTATTTCAACAAACTAACTGTATTCTAAATATCACCTTTTTAAATGGTAACCGTAACAGAATACAGTTACTCATATTTTGTATTTTACATACATAACGCTGGTACATGTATTCCGTTACTCTCCAACATTGGTTATTATCTAATATTTTGGACTAATGTTTAACTTTGATAGTGTTGTGTTCCATTTTGAAAGGTTTGTAATATGTGGTTGGTAGAAACTGGCGAAAGATGCACGTGGTAATTATTTTATATGTATGAGTCACTTTAACAGCCCAAAGTTGACCTCAGCTGTAAACCACCTCAAGCATAATGCAACTTATACATGTATGGGTGTGTGGATATGTGTATGCATATGTATATATACACATATTTACATATTACATACATATTACATATTTACATATATTTAATATTTATGGATGTATGTGTATTCGTACATGTGTGTGTGCATCCAGGTGGAAAATAGCAGTGATACACCTCCTGCTTTCAGGCCTGCAGGTATCAGGCTTGTGATGTTTTACTAAGTCTTACAGAGGACAGAAACTGTTTTTTGGAGTGGCACAAATAACTTTTGTGGAATCCTATTTGATGCAAAACACCTGATTGCTCTCTAAATAATTTAAAATGGGTTAAAAATGTCTGTGGCATTGGCTTTATTTTTAGGTAAATAGTTGCATATAACTTTGTTGTTTGCAAAACTTGTGCATAAGTTTTTAAAACATACAATTTCTATTTGCATTCCAAGTTAAGAAAATTATTTGTTAAACATGTTTGTGGTTTTTACAGTAAAAAAATTAACTTTTTCGTACTCTGATTTTGTTTATTTTGTCTGATTTTGAAACTGTGTTAATAAAGTATGTCAAAAGGAAAGGTAAAATCAAAATGCCATAAAAACAACAAAAAAACGTGGATCTTAAAAACAATAGAACTATATCTGTTGAATAATGATTCTGATTTTCACTATGACACTTGCTTTTCAGTTTAAGTCATGGACCTAAATGCGTCACCTTTTGTTTCCGTTATAAAGAAGAGACTCACACAATAACTGATACTAAAAATAGAAGTGGTGCAGAAGGAAGTTCAGCTGAACCAAGAAACCTTTTCTTGTTTGATCTGTTTGGATCTTCTAAAGCAGGGGTGTCAAACTCAAATACACAGTGGGCCAAAATTTAAAACTGGAACAAGGTCGCGGGCTAACATTAATATTTATTGAAAAAAAGATCTTCCTCCAGATTTAAGAATGAATCTCTTCTTATGGACTCAAACAAGTTTTGCTGAAAAACTGAACATGGAACAAGCAAAGCTTAATACTAAACAATATATATTAGCTGTATAATACCGGTAGGCCAGCTCTAATAATAATTTGGTATGGCTTCGCGGGCCAAATGTAATTAGGCTGCGGGCCAAATTTGGCCCATGGGCCAGAGTTTGACACCTATGTTCTAAAGAATCTGGGGACTATTGTCTCTGGACACAGCTACTGCATGAACCGTATTAATGGCTTTTAGGATGGAGAGGAGAAAATCAGAATCGGAATACTTTATTAATCCCGAAGGAAATTAGGGAAAAGAAAAATCTACCCTTGCCAATAAAGCATCTTTACTTTACTGCAGCTGTGATGAAAATAAAGCAACAGTGTGAGTGTGAGGCATGTAAAGTGTTAAGCATACTTTGATGGTCTGCAGTAAGACACCTTAAGCATAATGAATTGTCAGAGATGGGCATTACAGCTAATTCTCAACTTGAATAATTGGAAACGATAAATTCTTTATCCAGGTTTCTGCAAAGCTCCAGACTTTGTCAGGAATTGATTTTTGTTGGACTGACCTGATGAGGGCAGTATTACGCCTTTGACACCTCCAGTCTACTGTAAGTACAACAGAAGAAGAATAGTGGCAATGGCGCCATTGAGAGATTCTATCGCAATCCTGAGTTATGTTTGAAGACGTTGGTTTGGCGGTATCGGTTGTTGTTGCAATAATGTCTTAAATTCAGCATCTGAGAGAGGTTATCAAGGAGAGATTAACTTCTGCTGCAGAAGAAATCTTCTCAGAGTTTGAAAAGACGATCGTCCGGTATGAGGAGGAGATTAGTCAGCTAAGACTGCTTGATATCAGACCCGGGATAAAGTCACACAATACAGTTGTGTAAATTTGTGGAGATGTGGGGGTTGCGGGATCATCGCAGGATTCATGTGGGCATGTGGACATGTGGACAATTCCCGAGGATCTTTAGAGGCATTTGGAGTGTGTGGATAGAGGCTCTGGTGACTTAAACTCCAGTGACATGTAAAGTAATAGGCAACAGCTTTATTTAGTGACCAACGCAGTTTGTAGTCTTCATCAGCGTCATTGCAAAATGTCAAATGGCTTGTGTTTAAATAAAAATCAGGAAACAGAAAAAGAAATCTCCAATTAGACCAATCACAGCTTCACAAATAAAGCAGTTGACCAATTATCATTTAACAGGTTGGTATTGGTAAATTGGTTAAGCCACAGCCCAAATAGGTTCTGGACTGAGCCACTTCAGATTAAAAGGGGAGAAAAGATAAATGGCCTGTATTAGTATAGCGCTTTATTAGTCCCTAAGGAGCCCAAAGCGCTTTACACATCCAGTCATCCACCCATTCACACACTGGTGATAGCAGCTACATTGTAGCCACAGCCACCCTGGGGCGCACTGACAGAGGCGAGGCTGCCGGACACTGGCGCCACCGGGCCCTCTGACCACCACCAGTAGGCAACGGGTGAAGTGTCTTGCCCAAGGACACAACAACAGAGACTGTTCAAGCCGGGGCTTGAACCGGCAACCTTCTGATTACAAGGCGACCTCCCAACTCTTGAGCTACAATCGCCCCAATGTAAAAAATCACTGCATGTCTTAATGTAATACATGCTAAAAAAGTACACAGAAACCTGCAAACAAGTTAATATAAAAAATACAGTACCTACAGGAACATTAAAAGGAAAATGAAGCTCTGACAAGCCTATCTGTTATGTTTTTACCTCTCTTAAGTTATCATTGGCGGTTCTTTAAAAATCCCTAATGATAAGCTTGGATCACTTTGAAGGTTATACCAATGTTTTAAAATGATTTCTTTAATGTTCCTGGGTGTTTGTGTAAAAGTTGTCTAGAAGACAAGATTTGATTTATGTTTTGGAGGTTTCTTGATCTCTAAATAAAACTTCCTACTTTTTGAGTCGACCTTTTTTTTTTCTGCAGATCTTATCAAGTCCTTCATAATTTCTTTCTTTAACTTTTTTCAACATCTCTTCTTTATTCTCATAGTATTGTTCTGGAATTTCACAGATACATTTAAGGCTAATCAATTGGCTTACAGGTAAGCTTTTTTTGAGGTGGCTAGGATGGAAACTTTCATGACCCAGACCTAGTGCTAGATTTTTTTAATTATACTCTGCAAAACCTTTCCCACAGTTACAGTAGAGTTATTTTAATCAGTGCAGCATTTTCTTTTGTTTTGCAATGTAATGTATTCCAGTAGGTTTGGGGGTACAGAGAGGTACAGAGATTTCTCTTTTTTGTTACTTTTTTGTCAAGGAAGTTAATTTCTTTAGTGTTGCAATTAAGGGTAAAACATAAACTTGCAAAATGTCCATTTAAGGATTCTACAAACTCCAGTAATGAAGTAACTTGTACATAATCTATATACCATAATAAGTGGGAGGAAAGTGCTATTGTAGTAGTAATATAAAATTAGTTCTTTAGTTCTTCCAGGTGATCAAGAAATAGAAAGGCAAAACTGGGTGCCAGAAATGTTGAGATATGGTATGCTGGGTGTTGGTACCACACTGGCTGGTCTGAGTGTTTCAGAAACTTCTAATCTGCTTAAATATTCCAGCACAAACATCTGTATGATTTACAGAGAGTAATCCAAAAAAGAGAAAATATGCAGTGCCCTTAAAATGACAGTGAGTTTCCTGTACTCGGGTCTCCAGAGTCACCAGGTCTCAACCCAACAGTGCACCTTTGGAATGTAGTGGAACATGAGATTTGCATCATGGATGTGGAATTGACAGATATGCAGCAGTTGTGTGAAGCATTCAGGTCAATATAGACCACAAATATCTGAGGAACGTTTCCATCACTTTCCTGAATCTTCACAAAGAATTAAATCAGCTGTGAGGACGAAAGGGGCTCCAATCCAGTACTAGCATTGTGTATCTAATAAAGTGACCAGTGAGTGTATATTTATTAGTAAAATGTTAAAAGATTAGTATCAACAGCATACTTTAACTGCTTTCATGATCATATTCAGATCATGCTGCTGTTCATTTCTTTGTTTATTCACAGTGTGTGATGATCATTGGCAGTCACATCTAAAAATTAGATCCCAGACAGCTGTAAGGTTATCAACATCACCCAATGAACAAATGACTATGATTGAATGTTTCTGTGGCAACATCTGCAAGAATGCAAGAGCCCGTGAAACCATAAGCTAAATTCTCAATAGGTGACCCCTTTTAATCCTTCTTGATCTTTCTTATCATCACATTAGTCACTATTTTCTTGTGTCCCTTTGTTGAACACGAAGGTCTGGATGATCAGCAGGTCAGTGACCAGGAGAGGAGTCTCAACCAGGAGGACCCAGAGCCTCCACAGATTAAAGAGGAACAGGAGGAAACCCACAGCAGTGAGGAAGGAGAGCAGCTTGAACTGAAGCAGGAGGATGAAGGGATTAATGTCTGGACTGGAGAACAGCTGGATTTGTTGTGTAAACCTGGATTACGGCTGAGCAGAATAGGTATGTGAATCTGTAATATACAGACTTCATAATACCGAAGTGAATATGACTTATATCAAAAGGCCAGGTGATGACATCACAAAGACACGTGCATTACCGCCTGGCATACTACCTTACTGAAGACATGTTTTCTGTTAGCACAGTAAAATAAAAACTGGATTTAAAATCTTCTGTTTGTTTAAAAAAAAACAACTAAATTTTCCACAATATAGATTTAAGTCATGTTGGCCCAGAACTGTATGCAGAATGTAGGAAAATGTTAAGACAATGAAAAATGTGCATAACTGGCCACATGGACCAAGTTGGAGTAGCGAGCTTTACGCCTCATAAATGATGACTTTCTGCATGTAAACAGAATTCTTTGCTGTTCACCGCATGAGAGATAATATTTAAAACATTTGTGCACCTTAAATATCGCTCACATATCTGAGAGACCTGCTCACAGTGTAACTTCTTTCTTGTGTTGTGTCCATCAAGACCTCCCACAGCAACATGATTGTAAGGAAAATGAGGATCTGGATGACCCACAGGTCTGTAGCCAGGAGAGGAACTCCAGTCTGGACCAGCAGGACACAGATCCTCCACAGACTAAAGATGAACAAGAGGAAATCTCCACCAATCAGGAAGAAGAGCAGCTTTCACTGAAGCAGGAAACCAATATGAGTAAGTAGCTCACTGTTTACGCTAATATTAGCAGCTAACTAGCCAATTACCTTACTGAGACGACTGTACCACTTCGTCGTCAGAAGCCGCCACATGCTTCCTTTTCAGATGCTTGTGAATCACTGTTATGGGGCAGGGATAGCTCAGTAGGTAAAGTGGTCGCCCCATGATCGGAAGGTCGGCGGTTCGAATCCACTTAACGGCTACCCTGAGGTACCCCTGAGCAAGGTACCGTCCCTACACACTGCTCCCCGGGCGCCTGCTTAGTGGGCTGCCCACTGCTTCACAGAGTGAATGGGTCAAATGCAGAGAAAAACAATTAATTTCCCCATGGGGATCAATAAAGTATCCATTATTATTATTACTGCCATCGAAGGGCTGTTCCATTTTGGAGATTTTGCATTGGAAATTCTTCTCTTTTATTTTCTCAGAAGGCTCCCAGACTTAACGACAGCTGGCGTCCTTGTAGATGCATTGCTGCTTTCTTTTGTTTCAGTCCATTATTACACTCTTAAATCCTACTTTTTCCTGCATCTTTCAGGATCTTACAAAGCTTCAAACGACGCTTTGCTATTAAATTAGTTGTTGACTTTTAAAGTCGACGTAATCGTGACTAGTTGACTAATCGTGGCAGCCCCAATAGAGGCACATGAAAAATTTAAAGACCAACTGAAATAAGGAAACTGACTGATTCCAAAAGCCAAAATTTCTAGCTTCCCAGTGGCCCACCTGGCAAGACTGTCCTATGTTGGTAAGAATTGTTATAAATGAGCCCAACGAATTGCAGTCATCGCTCCTTCGTTTGTGCTGCGCTCCTGCACCTGCAGGCGCACTTACAGTGAATATCAAATTTAATAACAGGAAGTTAACTAAACATGTAATTCTTTTCCTTCTTGGTTTTGGCCAATTGACAAAAGAACAGGTTATTTGCATGGCTGTGTTTTGTAAACACAGGGTGTTGTGAGTAGAAGAAACAGTCATGAATTTTGGCAAGTCCTAAGCCTAATCAGGGTCACCTCATCCAGCCATATCTGTATGCTTTATCAAAAAGGAAAGCTTTAAGCCTAATCTTAAAACTAGAGAGGGTTTCTGTCTTCTGAATCCATACTGGCAGCTGTTTCCACAGAAGAGGGACCTGAAAGGTGAAGGTTCTACCTCCCATTCTCCCAACCAATCAGGCAATGGATAATTAATCTAAAAAATACATAAATACTGTAGTGAGTGTCCTGTAAATTTTAAGTAAAGTGTTAAATGTTTTCTGCACTTTAACTTTTAAATGACAACATTTTGTTGTTTTGTTTGATTGTATATTGTCTGTATTTTCTCACTGTAGATGGTCTGTAGTTGATATCACATATTTGTGATTCATCACAAGAGTTTAAATCACTTGAGAAATGTACGATTCCAAAGTTAAATCGATCACAGAAGAAGAGTGTTTTTCATAGAGTTTGTAAATGAGCAGCCAAAATGGTTTTAAATTAGTCAGCAAAACAGCTTCTCCCCACAACATGCCTTTCATTGGTATATCTGAGCAACATGCTTATCATGTGGAACCTGCTAATGGTTAAGATTACCTTGTAATTTCTGAAACATGTGTTGTTGTTGTCTTTTTTTTTTTTTTAATCTGTCACTTCAGATTTTCCACAACAAGACTGTAAGGACAAAAACCCACTTGTACTGAAGCAGAAGACTGAAACTTTTCCTGCTTTTCCTGAAGAAAGTGACCACAGTGACCCAGAACCAAGCAATGAACAGCTACTTTCTCAAAACTTCATTTTCATAAGGTTTTTGGAAGCTCGGTTTCTGTTTTCACACATGGACAAGACAAACAGAGTTTGTCTTGCAGCATAAAATTTGTGCACCTTTATCACCTTTTTCTGACGTTATTGTTTTATAGTTTATGGGCTTTGTCTTGGCTGAAGTTTCTTCATTTCTTTCGTCATGGCATTGGCAGTGCTTGAGATATTTTTGGTGTCTTGATGTAAAAAGAACTATTTCTCAAAAACACAATTGGAATTGTCTGTATAAAAAAAATACATGTGTTCATGAGGTAGCCTTAATTAAAGCCAGTTGTTTATCTGAAGTTCACAGTTTGAAGGTGTTTAAAGCAGCAAACAGTTGCAATCACTTTTCGCTGACTTGCACACTGCTAGAAGTCCTGTTGTTGTTTTTGTTGTTTGTTTGTTTTTACATTTTCTTTACATTGGCTTGACATATTTGGGAAGTGCTTTGTATACAGAAAAGGAATATTTTCGGGAATGACAATGTTAAGCAGTTACTCATATTGTTTGTGACCCACATACTTAGGTTGTTTATTCTCTATGTTTATATCATAACTTGTACTGCTTTTATGTGGGCACCTGTTGATACCCAGCTGTTGTTTTGAGATATAATAATTTGGATTTTGGATAATTTGGACTAATGTGTAACTTTAACAGTGTTCCATTTTGAATGGTTTGTGATATGTTGGTTGGTAGAAACTGAAACTGGATTTGAAGATGCACTTGGTAATTATTTTATATATATGTGAGTCACTTTGATGGTCCAAACTGTCCAAAGTTGTAGAATAATTTGTGAAATTTATAGCTTACATTTAACTGTGCAAATTGATTTAAAGGCATAAAAATATCTGTAGTATTAATTGCTTCTTACTATGAGGTTGGCATAACAGTCATTATTCCTGACCCTATGGGCTGACCTTACTATAAAAATGATGGATGAAAAGGTAATTGGAAGAAAGTCCAGAAAGTTATGCAAGACAAATGTTGAATATTATAGAGGAATGCAAAGTTGTGTAAATTCATAGACTGGTCAAAGTGACACATTAATGAACACATTTAACAGATAAATGTTTTTAAGAAAATGATTTTGACAAAATTGGGGAAATCAATCTAGTTTAAGATGGAATTAAATCAGTTTAAAGATAAAATATGGATAATTATATAATAAAGGAGGAGGAGCTCCTCTCCAATAAAGGAGCTCAGAAGTGCCTCGGGAGTCTTCATCTTTATTCATTTTTGTTGGCTTTTGGCCTGCATGTGCTTAAGGCGAACAGGCTAGAGGTCTTTCCTTTCTTTTAAGTTTCTGATTAAGTTGTATGTTCAATAAAACTGTTGGCATCTCCTGTAAATTTTGTGTTTTTGTTTAAATTGTGTTCCAAAAGCCTGAACCAACATCTTTCCGGCCTGAAGAAATTCTGCAAAGCCTTTAAAATTTGCAACCCCACAATCCTGCTGCTCTTTGAAAAACTAACAGTACTTCTAAACGAGATGTTAAACAGGGCTTCGTGTGATCTGCCTTTTGGTGAAGCAACTGGCCAGAAAGATTCAACACATTCAAGGGGCTTCATCATACTGACTTCCTTCTCTTCCTTCTCGGACTTTCCAGGTCCTCAACCGTACTCCATCAGAGGCTTCTGAAGTTGTTTTTCAGAACAAAAGTGGAGCACATAATAGCAAACACTGAACACACAACTCCCCTGTCTGCCAAGAGCATGTCTGAGAACTTCCCTTTATAGCACAATCAGTGACGTGAAGACACATTGTTCAAACAAATCTGCGATGGTATTTTCAGATTAAGTTAGCCAATTAGACATTACAGTGGACTTAATGCAGTCCACAATTCCTTAGGAGGTACTCAACATGAATTTAAACCAGCCTGAATTTAATTAAATAACACACCCCTCCCTCTCTGAGCTTCAGTAACACCAATTTGCATCAAAATCTTGATTAAATCAAAATTCAAGAATCGTTTTAACTGTCTGAGTTAGGTTCAGTCTTCACAGTCACTGGAAGCTCTAATCTTACCGACGTACAGGTTCCAGACCACAACTGAGGCAGCAAATCCAAAAGTGCTTTTCTCCACAGAACCAAACTAGGTCGGTCCTGAAAAGAAGTAACTAACAGGTGTTATACTAATTCATAATGTTTATCATTTTATTACACCATGCAGGCTGCACTTCATTTACCTCAGTGGCAATATAGTGAATTATACATGTGTAATTAATCTCGTTTGACGTATAGATAGGTGGTCTTGTTATGTATTTAACCCATGTAGAAATTCTCTGCCCACTCACAATTTGAAAATTGTGAAAATTTGTTTATGCTTTATTTTTGTTTATTCCTTCTATTGTCTAATATAACTTTGACCCGTGTCCACCAGGGGTGGTGAGTGACCTGGATGGACCCAGATAGCACTTTAGCTCAGTCCTACCACTAGTTGATACTAACTTACTTATATTTTTTCTCAAGTGAATTTAGTAATTCACCTAGCAAAAGTCCCTGTCCTTGAGATCGTCACTGTCTCCTCTGGCAGAGCTTCGACACCATTCAGAGGGAGACTGGGAACATTGAGTCTAAATGGACCATGTTCAGCACCTTCATTACTGAGGCTGCACCACTGAGCTGGGGTCCGTGTCGTGGTGGTAAACCCCTGTTGTGACTGTGGTTTTACATCTCCTATAAATACTACAAGATTTTTATTCTATTGTATATAGTATTTTATTTTATTCTAGTCTATTGTGTACAGTACCTTATTCTTATTCTTATTCTTAACATCTTATCCTATTCCAGTGTTTTCTAATTTTTGCTGTGTAACTTTCTGCTGTAACAAAAGAAATTTCCCACATGTGGGACTCGTAAAGGTTATCTTATCTGATGTTATCTCTTATCTTATCACCCAGGACTGACCTGATGTATTAAATGCACTGAAAAAGTAAAAAAAAAAAAAAACAAAAAAACATGACCCTCACAGTGCTCACCAGCTGGCCCAGATGGGCGTAGGCACGATTGAGCAGTTATATCATGGCATCCTCAGCCTCGAGGTGGGGCTGGTAACAAACTGAAGGAGATCCTGATGTGGCCTAACTATAGGGCGGAGCTGGTTGAGGATGAGTCTTTCCAGGCTCTAAATGTATGTAGTTTATTTATATTAATGTATTTGTATATTGTTATTTCACTTCCACTTCATGGACCGTACCAGAGAAATCAGGAGACCCTCGTTTATTAAAAAGATTTTATATAATTATTTTTAGAGTGACTATAATCAATGAAGGGATTATTCTTTGTTCTGTAAAATGATTAATGCTGGATCAAACTAAAGGGTTTTACAATAAATCAAACTTAAATCAAAGTATTTTCTTCTTTCTTTATTCCAGGATATCACTAATAATCTCATGGCAAAATTGCAGTTTTCTGCAAAGTACCAGACTTTATGTTGGACTGGACTGACCTGATGAGGGCAGTATTACGCCCTTGATACCTATAAAAGAGCAATAAAAGAAGAATAGCGGCAATGGTGCCATTGAGAGATCCCGAGTTAAGTTTGAAGACGTTGGTTTGGCGGTATCGGTTGTTGTTGCAATAATGTCTTCAGTTCAGCATCTGAGAGAGTTTATCAAGGAGAGATTAAATGCTGCTACAGAAGAAATCTTCTCAGAGTTTGAAAAAACGATCGTCCGGTATGAGGAGGAGATCCGTCAGCTAATACCGCTGGATATCAGACCCGGGATAAAGTCACACAATACAGGTGTGTAAATTTGTGGAGGCGTGGGGGGTTGCGGGATTGTGTGATTTACTTGGGCATGATCTAAATGCTTTGCATAAATGCATTGATCTAAACTAGTAATACACCCCAGTAAAGTGTATGCAGCTATATCTGTGCAGTGTTGAGAAGGTTACTCTTAAAATGTTTTTTACTACAGATTACAAATAAATGGCCCAAATGTAGTTTGAGTAACTTAAAATACATTTCAATGTGAATAATGTATTCTGAATACTTTGGTTTGGATTACTTGATATATTTTCCATTCCTTTTACAACTACATGAATGCACTATTGTCATGTGAATTATTGCTATTACTGAAGGCTACTAGCCACCTGTTACGCTCCTGTTTAGCCCCTAATCTCCTGAGTATGTTCAGCTGGTGCTAATTGGCCCCACCTAGTCTGGTGTTGATAAAAGCATACCTGAGGCAGGCTTTCAGGAAGCTCACTAGTCTTTGCCTTGGTAGCCATTTTAGCCAACCTGCTATGCCAATTTGAGATAAAACCTCTATCTCACTAACACTCTGGTATTCATCTCCTTTTTACTGTTGCGGCTCTTGAGCCGGTTTTCTGAGAGTCCATCCTACCTGACGAATCATCGTACCCATTGTTTCTGCGCATGCGCACAATACGAAATAAAGTTGCGAGCCGTCTTACCTTTGTGAAAATCAGCTAGAAAAATACTCTGACTGATAAAATTCAGTGCCAAACCATCCTGTCTTTGTGAATGTGACCTACTAGCATACTTTAACAGCTAAATTAAGTGGCAAATCGTCTTACCTTTGTTAATCTGAGCTAGAAACATACTCTGACTGGTAAAATCAAGTGCCACACCATGATACCTTTGTGACTGTGACCTACAACCATACTTTAATGTGTAAAATGTAGTGGCAAACCATCCTGGGCTTATGAATATGAGCTACAAGTATACTCTGATGGGCAAAGTTAAGTGGCAAACCGTCATACCTACTTAAATTTGTGGTGAAATTACTCTGTGAAAGCAGAAATGTGCACAAACTACTTACAGTAGGACGTTTTGCCAAAGTAGGATGGTTTGTCAGAACACCGTAATGTCGTATAGAAAAAATATTCCCACCAAGCACACTCACCAATATTTTGTTTTTGAACTCCATTGCAGTTATTTCACACATTAAACCTTTGATAGAAAATAATAAATCAAAAGTAAACTGCAATAAATTACAGGTAGCAGTAAAACTAATAACTCTTTTATGCTATGTCCACACCAACATGGGTATTTTTCTATGCATTTGGTCCTTTCGTCCGCACGTAAACAGCGTTTCGAATCACCAAAAAGGTTGGAGAAAACTCAGTTTTTGCATTTACCTGTGGTCGACGAATACGGAGTTCATCGCACAATGTCAGAGATGTGTGCCTTTCACATCACGCTGTGCGCCATGTTATTGTTTACATGAGATTAATTTCTGCAGATTAATTTCTACTATCTGCAGTTTTTACACACTTGCATATACACAAGCAGCTATTGTCCCTCCATTTAGAAAGGTGGAGGTGTCATGGTGTAATTATTTTACGTGTAGTTTTTCTTTTCCCCTGTGTAATAATAGTCAACATTGCTATCAAAAAGTGGGTTCAAAAACATAAACAACTGTGGGATACTGTTTGTGCATGATTTGGACAGCCTAGCGCATCCTCCCGATGCAGGGGAAACAAATTCTGTTGGGGGTACCTACTGTAGGAGCCATATGAGTTGTTCCTTTTTTGACTAAGTGGGTTGGTTTAAATGGACTCACTGTATTGGTGCACGGGTGTGGGGCGTGTCTCATGGGTGTGGTAGATGATAAATGTGGTTGCACTCACCTGTTCACAGCACCTGATGTTGATGAGCAGAAAGGTAGGGTGAGCATGAGGCAAAACTTTCTGTTGATCGCAGCTTGAATGATTTTGATGTATTTTAACTGGAACTTAATGGTTTTTGTATATTTGTGCACTAATTGATGCCATGAACCAGGTTGTAATTTGACATAGTAGTTAGTGCAGTTATTGGAGAGTTGCAGTTATTTGTTTGTGCAGTCTGTGCATTTGTTTAATAGTTAATCCCATGTGCTGATTTATATATTGGACAGTTGCATGTGGAATAAAAGGAGCAAATGGTACAGAAGTGTATTTTATGCGTTTATTGTTGCGCGTCATCTGTGTCCTCATGTTTAGCCTGCCGCGGCCATAGGTTGGAGGAGCCGCAATACCTACCTTGGCACATGTGCAGGTGAAGCCAAAGGCAAGCTATGCTTCATCATATTTTCTAGTCTTTGGCTTTGAAGGAAGTTGGTTTGGAAACATATTCGGCGATGCTTCAACCTCTGCTTTGTGTTTGTGTGGGAGCCCAGTCAAAAAAACCTGTCCGTTATTCTAGCAGTGTCCAAGCATTCTTCTTCGTTTGTTTTGTGGTGTCGCAAAATTTATTTATTTATTTATTTTTTTTCATTGGTTTCATCTTCACTGGCTATCAATCAAGATGAGGCAGAACCTGGTAGCTCCAAACAGAAGGACCAGCCAAAACAAATTGAGGATGTTATTCCTAAACCAGGGGCTCCCCCTGTAGGATGGACATTGTTTGGTTATGATAAATCTTACACAGATCAGAAAACTCTGCTATCCAAATTATGCCGCAAAGCGGTCTCCACCACCGACTCAAACACGACATTTCTGTTCGACCACCAATCATTTGAAAGGTTGTGGAGAGAGTTTATAGATGAGAAGCAAAAAAGAGCTGTCAGGTGCTCAAAATAAACCTTAGACTCAAGTGTAAGAACAGGCGGCCGTTACAACTTATATCTAAAAATATATGGTTTAATGCGTTGGTCAAAACACAAAGACTTCCAGTCTGCTGTCTTAAAGTACTTTAAGCTTTCATGATCATATTCAGATCATGCTACTGTTCGTTCGTTTGCTTGTTTATTCACATTGTGTGATGATCACTGGCACTCGCATCTAAAAATTAGACTCTGTACGGTTATCAACATCACCCAATGAACACATGACTATGAGTGAATGTTTCTGTGGCAGCATCTGCAAGAATGCAAGAGCCCTTGAAACCATAAGCTAAATTCTCAATAGGTGACCCCTTTTAATCCTTCTTGATCTATATTATCATCACATTCATCACTATTTTCTTGTGTCCCTTTGTTGAACACGAAGGTCTGGATGATCAGCAGGTCAGTGACCAGGAAAGGAGCTCCAGTCTGGACCAGCAGAACACAGAGCCTTCAAAGATTAAAGAGGTACAGGAGGAAATCTCCATCATTGGGGAAGGAGAGCAGCTTGAACTGAAGCAGGAAGCTGAAAACATTTATGTCTGGACCGGAGAACAGCTGGTTTTGTTGTTGAATCCTGGAGTAAAGCTGACCATAATAGGTATGTGTTTGTGTGGGAGCCCCGTCAAAAAAACCTGTCCGTTATTCTAGCAGTGTCCAAGCATTCTTTTTTTTTTTCTTTTTTCTTTTCTTTTAACATTCCCCCTGCAATGGCTCTGCACCCCCCACTTTGGGAACCCCTGTAGTAGGCTAACGTTGTGCAATGTGACGAAATATATCTGATGATGAAATTAAAACCTCTATCGTTTTGAATGACACACTATTGTCTGTTTTGTGGTGTCGCAAGACACATTTACAGCAATATTTTTTCATTGGTTTCTTCACTGGCTATCAATCAAGATGAGGCAGAACCTGGTAGCTCCAAACAGAAGGACCAGCCAAAACAAATTGAGGATGTTATTCCTAAACCAGGGGCTCCCCCTGTAGGATGGACATTGTTTGGTTATGATAAATCTTACACGGATTAGAAAACTCAAACGCAAATTATGCCGCAAAGCGGTCTCCACCACAGACTCGAACACGACATTTCTGTTTGACCACCAATCATTTGAAAGGTTGTGGAGAGAGTTTATAGATGAGAAGCAAAAAAAGAGCTGTCAGGTGCTCAAAATAAACCTTAGACTCAAGTGTAAGAACAGGCTTTTCCCCAAAACACGCCATATAATAAATACTCAGAACGAAAATGGCGGCCGTTACAACTTGTATCTAAAAATATATGGTTTAATGTGTTGGTCAAAACACAAAGACTTCCAGTCTGCCGTCTTAAAGTACTTTAAGCTTTCATGATCATATTCAGATCATGCTACTGTTCGTTCGTTTGCTTGTTTATTCACATTGTGTGATGATCACTGGCACTCGCATCTAAAAATTACTCTGTACAGTTATCAACATCACCCAATGAACACATGACTATGAGTGAATGTTTCTGTGGCAGCATCTGCAAGAATGCAAGAGCCCTTGAAACCATAAGCTAAATTCTCAATAGGTGACCCCTTTAATCCTTCTTGATCTTTATTATTATCACATTCGTCACTATTTTCTTGTGTCCCTTTGTTGAACACAAAGGTCTGGATGATCAGCAGGTCAGTGACCAGGAAAGGAGCTCCAGTCTGGACCAGCAGAACACAGAGCCTTCAAAGATTAAAGAGGTACAGGAGGAAATCATCATTGGGGAAGGAGAGCAGCTTGAACTGAAGCAGAAAGCTGAAAGCATTTATGTCTGGACCGGAGAACGGCTGGATTTGTGCAATCCTGGAGTAAAGCGGACCAGAATAGGTATGTAAAAGTGTCATATACAGATTTCATAATATAGAAATGAATAGGACTCATCAAAATGTCACAAATGGTAAATGGCCTGTATTTATATAGCGCTTTACTAGTCCCTAAGGACCCCAAAGCGCTTTACATATCCAGTCATCCACCCATTCACACACACATTCGCACACTGGTGATGGCAAGCTACATTGTAACCACAGCCACCCTGGGGCGCACTGACAGAGGCGACACAAAGACACATGGTGTGCATTACCGCCTGGGATACTGCCTCACTGAAGACATGTTTTCTGTTAGCACAGTAAAATAAAACCTGGATTTCAAATCTTCTGTTTAATAAAAAACAAAAAATTCCACCAGATTTAAGTCATGTTAGTCCAGAACTGTACACAGTATGTAGAAAAATGTTGAGACGATGAAAACTGGATTATTGGCCACAAGGACCAAGTTGGAGTGGCAAGCTGTATGCCTCATAAATGATGACTTTCTGCATGTAGACAGAAATCTCCGCTGTTCACTGCATGAGAGAGAATATTTGAATATTGCTCGCATATAGAATAGAATTCAAGTTTGTCATTGCACATGTCACAGGTACAAGGCAACAAAATGCAGTTTGCATCCATCCAGAAGTGCTTTAGCCATGATATAGATATATTACAAATAGATATTAGAAATAATATAGATATGTGAGTATATTACAGAAATGGGTCTATGGTATGTTATAATGTACACGGTATGAAGTATGTTATGAATATGCTATATCTATAAGTATGTACAGGCTGTAGTGAGTACAAGCTATGAACAGGATATAAATATAAAAAAACTATACAGAAATATGAGATATACAGAAATGTGAACTATGCAGGTTATAAACAGTTGTAGATTTAAAAAATTATCATACACTAACATAATTATCCCCATTAGGACTGAACAATCAGTTTAAAATATTGATTTGAAACTAAGCTTTTAACAAACCATCACATTGTGCTGTAATGTCATCACAGCACAAGACCTGTGCAGTGATGTTATCGGTGGATTTCCTGATTGTGTGGCCAATCCATCATCACTTTCTTTCAGAACTGGTATTGCTATTGGTTCCTGGTTTGTTCTTGACTACTTTTTTTTTTCTTTTTTTTTTTTTTTAAATCTTCCCTGGCCACTGGATACAGTGTATTTGCTGCAAAAAGATGTTGATGAATGTCTATAACATACAGAGCGCTGTCTTTGTCCTGCTCCATGTTTATGTAAAACATGGAGCAGGACTTACAAACAGATTTTAAGAGAATGCTAACTGCCCTAACAGTACTGACCTTATGAAAGCATACGAGAGAAGAAAATTAAGAAAATATACAAACAGGGTTCCATTGCACTAAGAATCATGAAACTCTCATTCCTTGTGTGAGGTGATATGGCATTATTAAAGAAAAGTCTCCCATATCCTATTTAATAAATAAATAAATAAATAAAAACAACTCCTATGATTTGTGCATAAATGATTCTTCAGTTTGTCTAACATGGCCTCCTTCACTCAGTTCAATTCTATTTTATTCATATAGGGAAATACAGTGGGATGCAAAAGTTTGGGCAACCTTGTTAATAGTCATTATATTCCTGTATAAATCATTGGTTGTTACAATAAAAAAATGTCAGTTAAATATATCATATGGGAGACACACAGTGATATTTAAGAAGTGAAATGAAGTTTATTGGATTTACAGAAAGTGTGCAATAGTTGTTTAAACAAAATCAGGCAGGTGCATAAATTTGGGCACCACAAAAAAGGACATGAAATCAACATTTTGTGGATCTGCCTTTTGCAGAAATTACAGCCTCTAAATGCTTCCTGTAGGTTCCAGTGAGAGTCTGGATTGTGGTTGAAGGTAATTTGGACCATTCCCCTTTATAAAACATCTCTAGTTCATTCAGGTTTGATGGCTTCCGAGCATGGACAGCTCTCTTTAACTCGCACCCAAGATTTTCAGTAATTTTCAGGTCTTGGGACAGAGATGGCCATTCCAGAACGTTGTACCTGTGCAACGGGTGAAGTGTCTCGCCTAAGGACACAACGGCCGAGACTGTCCAAGCCGGGGCTCTAACCGGTAACCTTCCGATTACAAGGCGAACTCCCAACTCTTGAGCCACGAAATCAAATCCTTCAGAAGCTGCATTTGTAGGCTGACTGCGTTACAGCCAAATTCAAAGACCCCCTCCAAATGCGGCCGACAAACGTGTCCTTCATTTCCAGATTTGAAGGATGGGTCGGGTGTATCCTTCGCTGCCCAACCTATCCCAGGATTCATAGCGTGGCCCAGCCAATTCCAGTTTCCAACAATGGCAGCAGCTTCTTAGTTTTAATATTACCTTTATTACTCCTTCTGAAGCTCAATAAGGATAAAACTGAAATCCTCCTTATTGGCACCAAATCCAACCTTTTGAAGGCAAACCACTTCTGACTCACTATCGATAACTCCAGTTTTCCCTTCTCCTCAGGTTAAGACCCTTGGTGTCATCCTAGACTGTTCACTTTCCTATAAATCTCACATCAATAATCTCACCTGTTCTGCCTATTTCCATCTACGCAACACTAACAGATTTCATCCTTCTCTTGTCACCCAGTCTACATCCATTCTTGCCCAGTCTTGTTACCTCCCGACTACTACAACTCTCTCTTGCATGGTCTCCCCCAAAAATCCCTCCATAAGATTCAACTGGTTCAGAACTCTGCTGCTCACATTATCACCAGAACTGCCTCCTACCAGCACATCACCCCTGTTCTTCAGGAACTTCACTGGCTCCCTGTGAAATTCTGGATAGTTTTCAAACTTCTTGTGCTCATCTTCAAGGCCATTCATAACCTCGCACCTCCTTACCTTTCTGACCTGTTAACCACTACCTTTTCTGTCCGCTCACTTCAATCTTCTTCTTCTATCCAGCTTTCTGTGCCTTCCTTCCGCCTCACCAGGATGGGAAGCAGAGCTTTTAGCTGTTCTGCTCCCAGGCTGTGGAACTCTATACCCCCAGGTATAAGAAAGATTGGCTCTCTCACACAGTTTAAATCTCAATGAGCCTAATCAGGGCCACCTGATCCAGCCATAAATGTATGCTTTATCAAAAAGGAAATTTTTAAGCCTAATCTTTTTTTTTTTTAAAAAGAGTGTCTGTTTTCCGAATCCAAACTGGCAGCTTTTTCCACAGAAGAGGGACCTGAAAGCTGAAGGCTCTACCTCCCATTCTCCCCAACTTTAAGGCAATGAATGGTTAATCTAAACAATAAATAAATCCTCAAGTGAGTGTCCTGTAAAGTTTTTGAATAATTTTAAGCAAATTTTTAAATGTTTTGTGCACTTTGATAACAAAATTTAAGAGATACCACTTTGTGCTTTTGTTTGATTATATATCGTCTTTATTTTCTCATCGTAGCTGATCTGTCTAAGCCATATGCTTACCATGTAGAGACCTTCTAATGGTTGTAATTTCTCAAATGTATGTTTTTTGATTTAGATTTAAGATTTCCACAACATGACTGTAAGGACGAGGATGGGCTCACAACTCAGCAGGTCTGTAACCAGTAGAAGAACTCCAGTCTACACCAGGAGGATCCTTCACAGATTAAAGAGGAACAAGAGGAACTCTGTACCAGTGAAGTAGAAAAACGGTTGTTCTAAAGCAGGAGACTGAAACTTTTCCTGCTCGT
The DNA here is from genome assembly GCF_041146795.1 of Maylandia zebra. Lineage (NCBI taxonomy): Eukaryota > Metazoa > Chordata > Actinopteri > Cichliformes > Cichlidae > Maylandia > Maylandia zebra. The sequence goes on from NC_135184.1 coordinate 4,781,996, forward strand.
GAAGAAAATGATCATAGTGAACCAGAACCAAGCAGTGACCAGCTCCATTCTCACAAATCTCCTGACACAGATCAGGATGAAGTCAAGGGTGGTAACTCGCACAGAAATGAGTGGGAGCAAATCGTATCAGGCCCGAGTGTTCAAAATTCCGACACCGCACATTTATGTAGCACCTGTGGGAAAAGGTTTTTTTATTTTTATTTTTTTTTTTTTTGTTTTTGTTTTTTTGGAAGTCAAGCTTGACTAGACACATGCAAATTCACACCGGTGAGAAACCACATTCCTGTAGCACCTGTGGGAAAAGGTTTAATCATAAAGGCCATTTGAAAATACACATGGAATTCCATGCAAATGAAAAACGATATTCCTGCAGCACTTGTGGGAAAATCAAATTTGAAAAGCCACATGCGAATTCACACAGTTGAGAAGCCATATTCTTGTACCACTTGTGGGAAAAGATTTAGGTGGACGTCAGATTTGACTAGACACATGCAAATTCACACAGGTGAGAAGCCACATTCTTGTAGCACCTCTAGAAAAGATTCAGGTAAAGGGAAACTTGAAATAACACATGCCAGTTCACAAAAGTGAAAAACCACACTGTTTCAGCACCTGTGTGAAACATTTTAGTTCTCCAGTACAGTTGAAAATGCAATTAGGAAAAGATGCTACATGCTAAGTTTCATTCTTAGAAAATGGTGGTGGTAGAACACATAAACAGTGTTTGGGTCATTGAAAACTGAAAATTTAAAAAGGCTTTCGGAAGCTCAGTTTCTGTTTTGACACATGGACAAGACAAACTTTTTGTCTTGTCCACCATAAAATGTGTGCACCTTTATCACCTTTTTCTGACATTGTTTTATAGTTTATAGGCTTTGTCTTTGCTGAAGTTTCTTCATTTTCTTTGGCATGGCCTCGACAGTGCTTGAGATATTTTTAGTGTCTTGATGTAAAAATAACTATTTCTCCAAAACGCACTTGGAAATATCAGTTTAAAAAAACTACCCATGTAGTAGTTGGATTGACATTATGGCAAGTGCTTTTCAGATGGAAAGGGAATATTTTAGGGAATGACAATGTTGACAAGTTGATCTATGTTCTCAAATTGTCTGTGATCCATATTTTAAGCTCATTTATTATTTATATTTATAACATAACTTATGGACTAATGTGTCATTTTAACAGTGTGTTCCATTTTGACATTAAACAAATCCAGTTTAAGATTGTAGATAATTCAGTTTAAAGATAAAATATTGATAATTATATAATAAAGGAGGAGGAGCTGGTGACTCATCTCCCATAAAGGAGCTCAGAAGTTCCCCGGGAGTCTTCATCTTTATTTATCTTTGTTTGCTTTTGGCCTCCATGTGCTTATGTCAAACATACTAGAGAGCTTTTTTATTTTATTTTATCTTGTATGTTCAATAAAAACTGTTGGCATCAAACTTTACATCTCCTGTAAATTTTGTATTTTGGTTTAAATTGTGTTCCAAAACCCTGAATCAACATCTTTCCAGCCTTTAGAAATTCTGAAAAGCCTTTAAAACATGCGACTGCACAATCCTGCTGCTCTTTGAAAAACTAACAGTACTTCCAAATGAGCTGTTAAACAGGGCTTTGTGTGATCTGCCTTTTGGTGAAGCATTCTCGTCCTCACTTTCCAGGGCCCTATTTCAGGAAGCCGGTTTAGAAAACTCAGTGAAAAACGATACTCAGGGTTGAGTAACCCCGAACTGTCCAACTCGGAATATTCGGTTTCAGAAAGGCTGATAACAAGTAGTTCAATCAACGCGGAGTTGCTTTAACCCCAAGTCAAGCGCGCGCACGAGGATACATAAAGCCCTGATTAGTGGAGCACAGATTAAGCGAGTCACCATGGAGACGGAGGGAAAGAAGGCGCGGTCAATGTATTTTACAGTGCTTGAGGCCGAAATTCTGATGGCAGCATATGCCGATAACATGCAAATTTTGCGGGAAAAAAGTAACACAGCCTCAGCTGCGAAAGAAAGGGAGCATGCATGGCAAAACATAGCCGACAGAGTCAATGCGTGAGTGTTAATTTAAACATTGATCTAGGGATTTCCACCCATTTAACACGTTATTTTATTATATTTTATTTTTTATTTTATACATTTTATTTTGTGATGTGATGTGAGCGCAGGTGCAACCCAACAGGCCCCAAACGTTCCTGGCAGCAAGTAAAAATGAAATATAAAAATATAGTCCAAACAGGTAAGGTGTAATTGTATTATGAGCCATAGTGCTTGGTCTGTTTGTCCCATGTAAATCAATTGCAGTTAGAGGCTACATTAATTTTCTTTCTGTAAGCACTTATTGAAATTATCTGAGCACATTACAAGTACATATTTGCTTACTCTGTATGCTCAAATGTGACCCGTTATAGCCAACAGAAAAAAAGCGGAGGCCCGAAAAACAGGTGGGGGTCCTCCACCACCACCACTCACAGAGGCTGAGCAGTTGGCTTCCACATTTGTGATAATGTTGGCAGCATCACATATGATCTTCACAGTGCAGAGAACACAAATTAGCATCCATTACTATAATGAAATAATTTGTTAGTTTGAAATGCTACAGGGAACTATGTACCTGTACATTAATGCTGTGGAACGACTTCCTGTTCATAGTCTCCTTCATTTACTGAAGGAGCAATGATTGGAATGTGAGTGCCATCTATACAGCCAATCACGCCTGGGAACCGTGAGAATAAATGTAAAATTTAAGTAGTAGTTCAAATATCACCACATCATGAATTAAGTTTCGTTCATCCTGATACCTGCAATTTTGTGGAATCCCTCTTTGATAAATCTTGTGGGTCTATGACCGGGGAACACCACAGACGAGTACAGGAGACGTTTCAGTGCAACTGTAACATTCCTGACTGCCCGACAGACGGTAGCCTTGGAAACGTGCTCAGCATCACCAATATTATACAGAAAGCTCCCGTTTGCAAAAAACCGAAGTGCAATACAAATATGTACAGAACTGAGAGGATGTCCGCGATGTGTCACATGAGCAATATTAGGCCTGAGGATGTTATCCAAATAAATTATGGATTGTGCTGAAAAACTGTAACGTTCACACAGAAAATCATCAGGAAATGATAAAATGCGTGCAATCACTCTCTCCCGGCGGAGAGCTCTGCAGAGAATTTGGGCTTCAACATCTACTGGCTCTTCAAGGAAGGGGCACGCCATGTCCGACACTTCCTACAGTCAGGTTTCCGACAAAGAGGCGGAGAGAGTCGGGGTTAGTAGAAGTAAACCTGCTAGGGGGCAGGTTAGCTTCACGGAGTGTGTCATCATAGTAACTCACTCAGGATTAATCTAAACTCACTTTGTGAAACTGAAAACCCAGAGTTTTCGTTAACTCACGGTATGCTTACTCAGAGTTTGCACTAAACCGGCTTCCTGAAATAGGGCCCAGGTCCTCAACCGTACTCCATCAATGTCTTCTGAAGATGTTTCAGAACAAAAGTGGAGCACATAATAGCAAACACTGAACACACAACTCCCCTGTCTGCTAAGAGCATGTCTTCCTTTTTTATACCACCATCAGTGACATGAAAAAAGATTCAAACAAATCTGCGATGGTATTTTCAGATCAAGTTAGCCAATTAGTCATCACAGTGGACTTAATGCAGTCCACAATTCCTTAGGAGGTACCAAACATGAATTTAAACCAGCATGCAATTTAATTAAATAACACACCCCTCCCTCTCGGAGCTTCAGTAACACCAATTTGCATCAAAATCTTGATTAAATCAAAATTCAAGAATCGTCTTAACTGTCTGAGTTAGGTTCAGTCTTCACAGTCACTGGAAGCTCTAATCTTACCGACGTACAGGTTCCAGACCACAACTGAGGCAGCAAATAGTGATGGGTCGGTCGCGAACAAAATGGCTCCTAGAGCCGGATCTTTGAAGTGAACGATGCGAGCCGGTACAGAGAAAGGTACAGTAAAGAAAATGAGTGGCACCAAGAAAAGAAGCAAAGTCTGGAGCCATTTCAATCTTTTTGTCAAAACAAAGGCAGAGTGTAGAGTCTACAAGAAAAGGATATCATATAGAGCCGGCTCCACAAACAACATGCACAGGCACCTAAGAACTGTCCACCCATCAGTGCAATGGGAAGATAAAACGCAGTCAGTTGAGTGTGATATTATTATTTCTAAATGCCAACCTTTCCCTTAATTAAAGATCTGGGCGTTCTTTTTTTCACCCTTTTTTCCATATTTTAGTTTATATTTTACTGTGTTGTGGTTTGCAGTGTTTTGTGTTGTTTCACTTTAAATTTGTTTAAAAGGAAAAAGCTGAAAATTTAAGTAGTTAAAAGTTGAAATGTATGAAATGTAAATAGTTGGTTTTTGTATTTTATAATTTATTTATTTCATTTTTTGTGGAGTGAATAAATAAAAGAATATTTACAGTGGCCCCTAGAGACAAAGCACGTACAAACTCCAAAACACAACAGAAGTGCTCCAGGATGCTAAGGGCCGTGTTGAGCTTTTGTTACCTAGTGGCTACACAAGCCAGCAAGTACCAACAATCGGATTGGGTGTGTGGTAGTAACAGGTAAATGAAGTTTGTTTGTTTGTTTTTTCAATTATTTGAAAAAATATATATATATATATAGTTTTTTAAAAACAAAAACAATAGACATATGCATTCGATTAGTGTAATTTAAGTGATCTAGGTAGCTCTGTATCAGAAGTTCAGTTAACGCTAGAAATGTGCTTTGGAATTTCTAAGTGCTTTGGAGTTTGTACGCGTTTCGTCTCTAGGGTTCCCCATAAGTATTTATATATAAACATACATAAAGAAAACCACGTTTTTTACATTACTATTTCCTTTTGTGCATAATTTTATATTGTTGTTGATAATTAATTAAAGCAACAAATCAACCTGAAGAGCCGGTTCGGAGCCGAAAGAGCCGGCTCTTTTTAGTGAGCCGAGTCGAAAGAGCCGGTTCTCTAAAAAGAGCCGGAAATCCCATCACTAGCAGCAAATCCAAAAGTGCTTTTCTCCACAGAACCAAACTAGGCCGGTCCTGAAAAGAAGTAACTAACAGGTGTTATACTAATTCATGTTTATCATTTTATTACACCATGCAGGCTGCACTTCATTTACCTCAGTGGCAATATAGTGAATTAGACATGTGTAATTAATCTCGTTTGACGTATAGATAGGTGGTCTTGTTATGTATTTAACCCATGTAGAAATTCTCTGCCCACTCACAATTTGAAAATTGTGAAAATTTGTTTATGCTTTATTTTTATTTATTCCTTCTATTGTCTAATATAAGTTTGACCCGTGTCCACCAGGGGTGGTGAGTGACCTGGATGGACCCAGATAGCACTTTAGCTCAGTCCTACCACTAGTTGATACTAACTTACTTATATTTTTTCTCAAGTGAATTTAGTAATTCACGTAGCAAAAGTCCCTGTCCTTGAGATCGTCACTGTCTCCTCTGGCAGAGCTTCGACACCATTCAGAGGGAGACTGGGAACATTGAGTCTAAATGGACCATGTTCAGCACCTTCATTGCTTTTTTTTTTTTTTTTTTTTTTGCCTGTCCCGTTTGGCTCTTTTGCCATCAGAATTATTGTCTAAAGGCAAAGAAAGATGCCCACGGATTTACTTTACCAAATTGACCATCCCAGCCTTGCCATAATGGTCCATTTGATTCACCTTTTATTGTTTATTTTATTTTCACTTGCTGAATACGGGACAGAGGGAAGAGAAACAGCTGAGAAGAGGGACGGGGGAGAAGGGCAAAAAACAAAAACCAACAGAATGGGCAGGAAAAAAAAAAAGAAAAAAAGAAAAAGAAAAATGCATATATCGATCACCTGTTGAGAAAGAAAAAAGAAAACAAGCAGAAGAAAACAAGTGTAATAGAATAAACAACATCACAATGATCTATGGGAATATGAAAGTAAATACTAAATATTAAACATTATTGTGCAGCACATAAGATCAACAGAACACAGTGTGCTTTGAGGTAGGAGCCAAAAAGGGTGTAGTTTGTGGGTGTGATCACCCGTGTGTACACCTGTGAGCATGGACGCGCTTGTTTTTAAAAGGTTCCTTCATGTAATGATCTGCTAGAGGGTGTGGGGGGGCCACAGCCCCGTCCTCCAGGGCATGAAGCAGGTATGGAGGAGATCAAAACTCCAGACATCCAGAGGCCCGCAGAACACAAGAGACCAAGGAAGACCAACAGAGGGGCAGCCGCGCCACTGTCCCAGTAAGAGCTGAGGAGAGTCCCAGATGAGGGCTCACTCAGCAGCCGCAGAGCAGAAGCCAGGGGGAGTTGCAGTGACGCGCCCGTGAGCTCCGCCGGCAGCCAGCCGTGCCTGAGTGACCGAGCCCCAGGCCGAGAGGCCGGTGGCACCCCACCTCCGAAGTGGCCCGAGCGAGCCCCAGGCTCCAGGCCCCGATAAGCGGCCGCCAAGGAGTGAGCCGGTGTGTACCTGGACGCCCACCCCCGGACACAAAGAACCACCAACGCACCGATGTCTGAGGGAGTCCGCCACTGGCAGGGGAAGTGGGGGTGGGGGGAGATAGGCCTCCAAACCTTGGAGGGCCTGAGATGTCCCCAGAGAGGTGGCGCCTGACACCCAACCTGACATATAGACACAAACATCCATTCCCACCCTCATGCTCTCATATGCACTTACTCCACACTCAACCAACGTGGAGACAGACATAAAGAGACGCTGTACAAACGATCACACTCCCCAAGCATACTCTACGAACCGGGTCTAGGTACCCTTGCCCCTGGAGGGGGGAACTGCACCCAGACCCAGGTGGTGTTACCCTTTTCCCTGCGGTGGGGAGAGGCAGACCGCACCTTCATTGCTGAGGCTGCACCACTGAGCTGGGGTCCGTGTCGTGGTGGTAAACCCCTGTTGTGACTGTGGTTTTACATCTCCTATAAATACTACAAGATTTTTATTCTATTGTATATAGTATTTTATTTTATTCTAGTCTATTGTGTACAGTAGCTTATTCTTATTCTTAACATCTTATCCTATTCCAGTGTTTTCTAATTTTTGCTGTGTAACTTTCTGCTGTAACAAAAGAAATTTCCCACATGTGGGACTCGTAAAGGTTATCTTATCTGATGTTATCTCTTATCTTATCACCCAGGACTGACCTGATGTATTAAATGCACTGAAAAAGTAAAAAAAAACCCAAAAAAAACCATGACCCTCACAGTGCTCACCAGCTGGCCCAGATGGGCGTAGGCACGATTGAGCAGTTATATCATGGCGTCCTCAGCCTCGAGGTGGGGCTGGTAACAAACTGAAGGAGATCCTGATGTGGCCTAACTATAGGGCGGAGCTGGTTGAGGATGAGTCTTTCCAGGCTCTAAATGTATGTAGTTTATTTATATTAATGTATTTGTATATTGTTATTTCACTTCCACTTCATGGACCGTACCAGAGAAATCGGGAGACCCTCGTTTATTAAAAAGATTTTATATAATTATTTTTAGAGTGACTATAATCAATGAAGGGATTATTCTTTGTTCTGTAAAATGATTAATGCTGGATCAAACTAAAGGGTTTTACAATAAATCAAACTTAAATCAAAGTATTTTCTTCTTTCTTTATTCCAGGATATCACTAATAATCTCATGGCAAAATTGCAGTTTTCTGCAAAGTACCAGACTTTATGTTGGACTGGACTGACCTGATGAGGGCAGTATTACGCCCTTGATACCTATAAAAGAGCAATAAAAGAAGAATAGCGGCAATGTCGCCATTGAGAGATCCCGAGTTAAGTTTGAAGACGTTGGTTTGGCGGTATCGGTTGTTGTTGCAATAATGTCTTCAGTTCAGCATCTGAGAGAGTTCATCAAGGAGAGATTAAATGCTGCTACAGAAGAAATCTTCTCAGAGTTTGAAAAAACGATCGTCCGGTATGAGGAGGAGATCCGTCAGCTAAGACTGCTTAATATCAGACCCGGGATAAAGTCACACAATACAGGTGTGTAAATTTGTGGAGGCGTGGGGGGTTGCGGGATTGTGTGATTTACTTGGGCATGATCTAAATGCTTTGCATAAATGCATTGATCTAAACTAGTAATACACCCCAGTAAAGTGTATGCAGCTATATCTGTGCAGTGTTGAGAAGGTTACTCTTAAAATGTTTTCTACTACAGATTACAAATAAATGACCCAAATGTAGTTTGAGTAACTTAAAATACATTTCAATGTGAATAATGTATTCTGAATACTTTGGTTTGGATTACTTGATATATTTTCCATTCTTTTTACAACTACATGAATGCACTATTGTCATGTGAATTATTGCTGTTACTGAAGGCTACTAGCCACCTGTTACGCTCCTGTTTAGCCCCTAATCTCCTGAGTATGTTCAGCTGGTGCTAATTGGCCCCACCTAGTCTGGTGTTGATAAAAGCATACCTGAGGCAGGCTTTCAGGAAGCTCACTAGTCTTTGCCTTGGTAGCCATTTTAGCCAACCTGCTATGCCAATTTGAGATAAAACCTCTATCTCACTAACACTCTGGTATTCATCTCCTTTTTACTGTTGCGGCTTTTGAGCCGGTTTTCTGAGAGTCCATCCTACCTGACGAATCATCGTACCCATTGTTTCTGCGCATGCGCACAATACGAAATTAAGTTGCGAGCCGTCTTACCTTTGTGAAAATCAGCTAGAAAAATACTCTGACTGATAAAATTCAGTGCCAAACCATCCTGCCTTTGTGAATGTGACCTACAAGCATACTTTAACAGCTAAATTAAGTGGCAAATCGTCTTACCTTTGTTAATCTGAGCTAGAAACATACTCTGACTGGTAAAATCAAGTGCCACACCATGATACCTTTGTGACTGTGACCTACAACCATACTTTAATGTGTAAAATGTAGTGGCAAACCATCCTGGGCTTATGAATATGAGCTACAAGTATACTCTGATGGGCAAAGTTAAGTGGCAAACCGTCATACCTACTTAAATTTGTGGTGAAATTACTCTGTGAAAGCAGAAATGTGCACAAACTACTTAAGGTAGGACGTTTTGCCAAAGTAGGATGGTTTGTCAGAACACCGTAATGTCGTATAGAAAAAATATTCCCACCAAGCACACTCACCAATATTTTGTTTTCGAACTCCATTGCAGTTATTTCACACATTAAACCTTTGATAGAAAATAATAAATCAAAAGTAAACTGCAATAAATTACAGGTAGCAGTAAAACTAATTCTTTTATGCTACGTCCACACCAACATGGGTATTTTTCTATGCATTTGGTCCTTTCGTCCGCACGTAAACAGCGTTTCGAATCACCAAAAAGGTTGGAGAAAACTCAGTTTTTGCATTTACCTGTGATCGACGAATACGGAGTTCATCGCACAATGTCAGAGATGTGTGCCTTTCACATCACGCTGTGCGACATGTTATTGTTTACATGAGATTAATTTCTGCAATGGCAGATTCAAAATGCTGTTAATCTTACTATCTGTAGTTTTTACACACTTGCATATACACAAGCAGCTATTGTCCCTCCATTTAGAAAGGTGGAGGTGTCATGGTGTAATTATTTTACGTGTAGTTTTTCTTTTCCCCTGTGTAATAATAGTCAACATTGCTATCAAAAAGTGGGTTCAAAAACATAAACAACTGTGGGATACTGTTTGTGCATGATTTGGACAGCCTAGCGCATCCTCCCGATGCAGGGGAAACAAATTCTGTTGGGGGTACCTACTGTAGGAGCCATATGAGTTGTTCCTTTTTTGACTAAGTGGGTTGGTTTAAATGGACTCACTGTATTGGTGCACGGGTGTGGGGCGTGTCTCATGGGTGTGGTAGATGATAAATGTGGTTGCACTCACCTGTTCACAGCACCTGATGTTGATGAGCAGAAAGGTAGGGTGAGCATGAGGCAAAACTTTCTGTTGATCGCAGCTTGAATGATTTTGATGTATTTTAACTGGAACTTAATGGTTTTTGTATATTTGTGCACTAATTGATGCCATGAACCAGGTTGTAATTTGACATAGTAGTTAGTGCAGTTATTGGAGAGTTGCAGTTATTGGTTTGTGCAGTCTGTGCATTTGTTTAATAGTTAATCCCATGTGCTGATTTATATATTGGACAGTTGCATGTGGAATAAAAGGAGCAAATGGTACAGAAGTGTATTTTATGCGTTTATTGTTGCGCGTCATCTGTGTCCTCATGTTTAGCCTGCCGCGGCCATAGGTTGGAGGAGCCGCAATACCTACCTTGGCACATGTGCAGGTGAAGCCAAAGGCAAGCTATGCTTCATCATATTTTCTAGTCTTTGGCTTTGAAGGAAGTTGGTTTGGAAACATATTCGGCGATGCTTCAACCTCTGCTTTGTGTTTTGTGTGGGAGCCCCGTCAAAAAAACCTGTCTGTTATTCTAGCAGTGTCCAAGCATTCTTCTTCGTTTGTTTTGTGGTGTCGCAAAATTTATTTATTTATTAATTTTTTTTTTCATTGGTTTCATCTTCAATCAAGATGAGGCAGAACCTGGTAGCTCCAAACAGAAGGACCAGCCAAAACAAATTGAGGATGTTATTCCTAAACCAGGGGCTCCCCCTGTAGGATGGACATTGTTTGGTTATGATAAATCTTACACAGATCAGAAAACTCTGCTATCCAAATTATGCCGCAAAGCGGTCTCCACCACCGACTCAAACACGACATTTCTGTTCGACCACCAATCATTTGAAAGGTTGTGGAGAGAGTTTATAGATGAGAAGCAAAAAAGAGCTGTCAGGTGCTCAAAATAAACCTTAGACTCAAGTGTAAGAACAGGCGGCTGTTACAACTTATATCTAAAAATATATGGTTTAATGCGTTGGTCAAAACACAAAGACTTCCAGTCTGCCGTCTTAAAGTACTTTAAGCTTTCATGATCATATTCAGATCATGCTACTGTTCGTTCGTTTGCTTGTTTATTCACATTGTGTGATGATCACTGGCACTCGCATCTAAAAATTAGACTCTGTACGGTTATCAACATCACCCAATGAACACATGACTATGAGTGAATGTTTCTGTGGCAGCATCTGCAAGAATGCAAGAGCCCTTGAAACCATAAGCTAAATTCTCAATAGGTGACCCCTTTTAATCCTTCTTGATCTATATTATCATCACATTCGTCACTATTTTCTTGTGTCCCTTTGTTGAACACGAAGGTCTGGATGATCAGCAGGTCAGTGACCAGGAAAGGAGCTCCAGTCTGGACCAGCAGAACACAGAGCCTTCAAAGATTAAAGAGGTACAGGAGGAAATCTCCATCATTGGGGAAGGAGAGCAGCTTGAACTGAAGCAGGAAGCTGAAAACATTTATGTCTAGACCGGAGAACGGCTGGTTTTGTTGTTGAATCCTGGAGTAAAGCTGACCATAATAGGTATGTGTTTGTGTGGGAGCCCCGTCAAAAAAACCTGTCCGTTATTCTAGCAGTGTCCAAGCATTCTTTTTTTTTCTTTTTTCTTTTCTTTTAACATTCCCCCTGCAATGGCTCTGCACCCCCCACTTTGGGAACCCCTGTAGTAGGCTAACGTTGTGCAATGTGACGAAATATATCTGATGATGAAATTAAAACATCTATCGTTTTGAATGACACACTATTGTTTGTTTTGTGGTGTCGCAAGACACATTTACAGCAATATTTTTTCATTGGTTTCTTCACTGGCTATCAATCAAGATGAGGCAGAACCTGGTAGCTCCAAACAGAAGGACCAGCCAAAACAAATTGAGGATGTTATTCCTAAACCAGGGGCTCCCCCTGTAGGATGGACATTGTTTGGTTATGATAAATCTTACACGGATTAGAAAACTCAAACGCAAATTATGCCGCAAAGCGGTCTCCACCACCGACTCGAACACGACATTTCTGTTCGACCACCAATCATTTGAAAGGTTGTGGAGAGAGTTTATAGATGAGAAGCAAAAAAGAGCTGTCAGGTGCTCAAAATAAACCTTAGACTCAAGTGTAAGAACAGGCTTTTCCCCAAAACACGCCATATAATAAATACTCAGAACGAAAATGGCGGCCGTTACAACTTGTATCTAAAAATATATGGTTTAATGTGTTGGTCAAAACACAAAGACTTCCAGTCTGCCGTCTTAAAGTACTTTAAGCTTTCATGATCATATTCAGATCATGCTACTGTTCGTTCGTTTGCTTGTTTATTCACATTGTGTGATGATCACTGGCACTCGCATCTAAAAATTACTCTGTACGGTTATCAACATCACCCAATGAACACATGACTATGAGTGAATGTTTCTGTGGCAGCATCTGCAAGAATGCAAGAGCCCTTGAAACCATAAGCTAAATTCTCAATAGGTGACCCCTTTAATCCTTCTTGATCTTTATTATTATCACATTCGTCACTATTTTCTTGTGTCCCTTTGTTGAACACGAAGGTCTGGATGATCAGCAGGTCAGTGACCAGGAAAGGAGCTCCAATCTGGACCAGCAGAACACAGAGCCTTCAAAGATTAAAGAGGTACAGGAGGAAATCATCAGTGGGGAAGGAGAGCAGCTTGAACTGAAGCAGAAAGCTGAAAGCATTTATGTCTGGACCGGAGAACGGCTGGATTTGTGCAATCCTGGAGTAAAGCTGACCAGAATAGGTATGTAAAAGTGTCATATACAGATTTCATAATATAGAAATGAATAGGACTCATCAAAATGTCACAAATGGTAAATGGCCTGTATTTATATAGCGCTTTACTAGTCCCTAAGGACCCCAAAGCGCTTTACATATCCAGTCATCCACCCATTCACACACACATTCGCACACTGGTGATGGCAAGCTACATTGTAACCACAGCCACCCTGGGGCGCACTGACAGAGGCGACACAAAGACACATGGTGTGCATTACCGCCTGGGATACTGCCTCACTGAAGACATGTTTTCTGTTAGCACAGTAAAATAAAACCTGGATTTCAAATCTTCTGTTTAATAAAAAACAAAAAATTCCACCAGATTTAAGTCATGTTAGTCCAGAACTGTACACAGTATGTAGAAAAATGTTGAGACGATGAAAACTGGATTATTGGCCACAAGGACCAAGTTGGAGTGGCAAGCTGTATGCCTCATAAATGATGACTTTCTGCATGTAGACAGAAATCTCCGCTGTTCACTGCATGAGAGAGAATATTTGAATATTGCTCGCATATAGAATAGAATTCAAGTTTGTCATTGCACATGTCACAGGTACAAGGCAACAAAATGCAGTTTGCATCCATCCAGAAGTGCTTTAGCCATGATATAGATATATTACAAATAGATATTAGAAATAATATAGATATGTGAGTATATTACAGAAATGGGTCTATTATGGTATGTTATAATGTACACGGTATGAAGTATGTTATGAATATGCTATATCTATAAGTATGTACAGGCTGTAGTGAGTACAAGCTATGAACAGGATATAAATATAAAAAAACTATACAGAAATATGAGATATACAGAAATGTGAACTATGCAGGTTATAAACAGTTGTAGATTTAAAAAATTATCATACACTAACATAATTATCCCCATTAGGACTGAACAATCAGTTTAAAATATTGATTTGAAACTAAGCTTTTAACAAACCATCACATTGTGCTGTAATGTCATCACAGCACAAGACCTGTGCAGTGATGTTATCGGTGGATTTCCTGATTGTGTGGCCAATCCATCATCACTTTCTTTCAGAACTGGTATTGCTATTGGTTCCTGGTTTGTTCTTGACTACTTTTTTTTTTTTTTTTTTTTTTTTTTAATAAAATCTTCCCTGGCCACTGGATATAGAGGATTTGCTGCAAAAAGATGTTGATGAATGTCTATAACATACAAAGCGCTGTCTTTGTCCTGCTCCATGTTTATGTAAAACATGGAGCAGGACTTACAAACAGATTTTAAGAGAATGCTAACTGCCCTAACAGTACTGACCTTATGAAAGCATACGAGAGAAGAAAATTAAGAAAATATACAAACAGGGTTCCATTGCACTAAGAATCATGAAACTCTCATTCCTTGTGTGAGGTGATATGGCATTATTAAAGAAAAGTCTCCCATATCCTATTTAATAAATAAATAAATAAAAAAATAAAAACAACTCCCACTATGATTTGTGCATAAATGATTCTTCAGTTTGTCTAACATGGCCTCCTTCACTCAGTTCAATTCTATTTTATTCATATAGGGAAATACAGTGGGATGCAAAAGTTTGGGCAACCTTGTTAATAGTCATTATATTCCTGTATAAATCATTGGTTGTTACAATAAAAAATGTCAGTTAAATATATCATATGGGAGACACACAGTGATATTTAAGAAGTGAAATGAAGTTTATTGGATTTACAGAAAGTGTGCAATAGTTGTTTAAACAAAATCAGGCAGGTGCATAAATTTGGGCACCACAAAAAAGGACATGAAATCAACATTTTGTGGATCTGCCTTTTGCAGAAATTACAGCCTCTAAATGCTTCCTGTAGGTTCCAATGAGAGTCTGGATTGTGGTTGAAGGTAATTTGGACCATTCCCCTTTACAAAACATCTCTAGTTCATTCAGGTTTGATGGCTTCCGAGCATGGACAGCTCTCTTTAACTCGCACCCAAGATTTTCAGTAATTTTCAGGTCTGGGGACAGAGATGGCCATTCCAGAACGTTGTACCTGTGCAACGGGTGAAGTGTCTCGCCTAAGGACACAACGGCCGAGACTGTCCAAGCCGGGGCTCGAACCGGTAACCTTCCGATTACAAGGCGAACTCCCAACTCTTGAGCCACGAAATCAAATCCTTCAGAAGCTGCATTTGTAGGCTGACTGCGATTCGGCGAAGGCTGTCCAAATTCAAAGACCCCTCCAAATGCGGCCGACAAACGTGTCCTTCATTTCCAGATTTGAAGGATGGGTCGGGTGTATCCTTCGCTGCCCAACCTATCCCAGGATTCATAGCGTGGCCCAGCCAATTCCAGTTTCCAACAATGGCAGCAGCTTCTTAGTTTTAATATTACCTTTATTACTCCTTCTGAAGCTCAATAAGGATAAAACTGAAATCCTCCTTATTGGCACCAAATCCAACCTTTTGAAGGCAAACCACTTCTGACTCACTATCGATAACTCCAGTTTTCCCTTCTCCTCAGGTTAAGAGCCTTGGTGTCATCCTAGACTGTTCACTTTCCTATAAATCTCACATCAATAATCTCACCTGTTCTGCCTATTTCCATCTACGCAACACTAACAGATTTCGTCCTTCTCTTGTCACCCAGTCTACATCCATTCTTGCCCAGTCTTGTTACCTCCCGACTACTACAACTCTCTCTTGCATGGTCTCCCCCAAAAATCCCTCCATAAGATTCAACTGGTTCAGAACTCTGCTGCTCACATTATCACCAGAACCCCCTCCTACCAGCACATCACCCCTGTTCTTCAGGAACTTCACTGGCTCCCTGTGAAATTCTGGATAGTTTTCAAACTTCTTGTGCTCATCTTCAAGGCCATTCATAACCTCGCACCTCCTTACCTTTCTGACCTGTTAACCACTACCTTTTCTGTCCGCTCACTTCAATCTTCTTCTTCTATCCAGCTTTCTGTGCCTTCCTTCCGCCTCACCAGGATGGGAAGCAGAGCTTTTAGCTGTTCTGCTCCCAGGCTGTGGAACTCTATACCCCCAGGTATAAGAAAGATTGGCTCTCTCACCCAGTTTAAATCTCAATGAGCCTAATCAGGGCCACCTGATCCAGCCATAAATGTATGCTTTATCAAAAAGGAAATTTTTAAGCCTAATCTTTTTTTAAAAAGTGTCTGTTTTCCGAATCCAAACTGGCAGCTGTTTCCACAGAAGAGGGACCTGAAAGCTGAAGGCTCTACCTCCCATTCTCCCCAACTTTAAGGCAATGAATGGTTAATCTAAACAATAAATAAATCCTGAAGTGAGTGTCCTGTAAAGTTTTTGAATAATTTTAAGCAAATTTTTAAATGTTTTGTGCACTTTGATAACAAAATTTAAGAGATACCACTTTGTGCTTTTGTTTGATTATATATCGTCTTTATTTTCTCATCGTAGCTGATCTGTCTAAGCCATATGCTTACCATGTAGAGACCTTCTAATGGTTGTAATTTCTCAAATGTATGTTTTTTGATATGTCCCTTAAGATTTTCCACAACATGACTGTAAGGACGAGGATGGGCTCACAACTCAGCAGGTCTGTAACCAGGAGAAGAACTCCAGTCTACACCAGGAGGATCCTTCACAGATTAAAGAGGAACAGGAGGAACTCTGTACCAGTGAAGTAGAAAAACGGTTGTTCTAAAGCAGGAGACTGAAACTTTTCCTGCTCGTGAAGAAAGTGGCCACAGTGAACCAGAACCAAGCAGTGACCAGCTCCATTCTCACAAATCTCCTGACGCAGATCAGGATGAAATCAAGGATGGTAACTCGCACAGAAATGAGTGGGAGCAAATCGTATCAGGCCCGAGTGTTCAAAATTCCGACACCGCACATTTATGTAGCACCTGTGGGAAAAGGGTTTTTTTTTTTTTTGTTTTTGTTTTTTTGGAAGTCAAGCTTGACTAGACACATGCAAATTCACACCGGTGAGAAACCACATTCCTGTAGCACCTGTGGGAAAAGGTTTAATCATAAAAGCCATTTGAAAATACACATGGAATTCCATGCAAATGAAAAACGATATTCCTGTAGCACTTGTGGGAAAATCAAATTTGAAAAGCCACATGCGAATTCACACAGTTGAGAAGCCATATTCTTGTACCACTTGTGGGAAAAGATTTAGGTGGACGTCAGATTTGACTTTTTGTCTTGTCCACCATAAAATGTGTGCACCTTTATCACCTTTTTCTGACATCATTGTTTTATAGTTTATAGGCTTTGTCTTTGCTGAAGTTTCTTCATTTTCTTTGGCATGGCCTCGACAGTGCTTGAGATATTTTTAGTGTCTTGATGTAAAAATAACTATTTCTCCAAAACGCACTTGGAAATATCAGTTTAAAAAAACTACCCATGTAGTAGTTGGATTGACATTATGGCAAGTGCTTTTCAGATGGAAAGGGAATATTTTAGGGAATGACAATGTTGACAAGTTGATCTGTTCTCAAATTGTCTGTGATCCATATTTTAAGCTCATTTATTATTTATATTTATAACATAACTTATGGACTAATGTGTCATTTTAACAGTGTGTTCCATTTTGACATTAAACAAATCCAGTTTAAGATTGTAGATAATTCAGTTTAAAGATAAAATATTGATAATTATATAATAAAGGAGGAGGAGCTGGTGACTCATCTCCCATAAAGGAGCTCAGAAGTTCCCCAGGAGTCTTCATCTTTATTTATCTTTGTTTGCTTTTGGCCTCCATGTGCTTATGTCAAACATACTAGAGAGCTTTATTTTATTTTATCTTGTATGTTCAATAAAAACTGTTGGCATCAAACTTTACATCTCCTGTAAATTTTGTGTTTTGGTTTAAATTGTGTTCCAAAACCCTGAATCAACATCTTTCCAGCCTTTAGAAATTCTGAAAAGCCTTTAAAACATGCGACTGCACAATCCTGCTGCTCTTTGAAACACTAACAGTACTTCCAAATGAGCTGTTAAACAGGGCTTTGTGTGATCTGCCTTTTGGTGAAGCATTCTCGTCCTCACTTTCCAGGGCCCTATTTCAGGAAGCCGGTTTAGAAAACTCAGTGAAAAACGATACTCAGGGTTGAGTAACCCCGAACTGTCCAACTCGGAATATTCGGTTTCAGAAAGGCTGATAACAATCAGTTCAATCAACGCGGAGTTGCTTTAACCCCAAGTTAAGCGCGCGCACGAGGATGCATAAAGCCCTGATTAGTGGAGCACAGATTAAGCGAGTCACCATGGAGACGGAGGGAAAGAAGGCGCGGTCAATGTATTTTACAGCGCTTGAGGCCGAAATTCTGATGGCAGCATATGCCGATAACATGCAAATTTTGCGGGAAAAAAGTAACACAGCCTCAGCTGCGAAAGAAAGGGAGCATGCATGGCAAAACATAGCCGACAGAGTCAATGCGTGAGTGTTACTTTAAACATTGATCTAGGGATTTCCACCCATTTAACACGTTATTTTATTATCCATCCATCCATCCATCTTCATCCGCTTATCCGAGGTCGGGTCGCGGGGGTAGCAGCCTAAGCAAAGAGGTCCAGACCTCCCTCTCCCCAGCCACCTCCTCCAGCTTATCCGGGGGAATACCAAGGCGTTCCCAGGCCAGCCGAGAGATATAATCTCTCCAGCGTGTCCTGGGTCTGCCCCGGGGCCTCCTCCCGGTGGGACATGCCTGGAACACCTCGCCCAGGAGGCGCCCAGGGGGCATCCTTGCCAGATGCCCGAACCACCTCAGCTGGCTCCTTTCGATGTGGAGCAGCAGCTGCTCTACTCTAAGCCCCTCCCGGATGGCCGAACTTCTCACCCTATCTCTAAGGGAGAGGCCAGCCACCCTTCGGAGGAAGCTCATTTCCGCCGCTTGTATCCGCGATCTCGTTCTTTCGGTCACTACCCACAGCTCGTGGCCATAGGTGAGGGTAGGGACGTAGATCGACCGGTAAATTGAGAGCTTCGCTTTTACACTCAGCTCCCTCTTCACCACGACGGACCGGTGCAGCGTCCGCATTACTGCAGCCGCAGCCCCAATCCGTCTGTCGATCTCCAGCTCCCTTCTCCCATCACTCGCGAACAAGACCCCGAGATACTTGAACTCCTCCACTTGGGGCAGGAACTCATCCCCGACCCGGAGTGGGCACTCCACCCTTTTCCGGCTGAGAACCATGGCCTCAGATTTGGAGGTGCTGATCCTCATTCCCGCTGCGTTACACTCGGCTGCGAACCGCTCCAGTGCGAGCTGGAGGCCCTCACCCGATGAAGCCAACAGAACCACATCATCCGCAAAAATCAGAGATGAGATTCTGAGGCCACCAAAGCGAAAGCCCTCCGCCACTTGGCTGCGCCTAGAAATCCTGTCCATAAAAATTATGAACAGAACCGGAGACAAAGGGCAGCCCTGGCGGAGCCCATCACCCACCGGGAACGAGTCCGACTTATTGCCGGCAATGCGAACCAAGCTCTTGCAACGGTTGTATAGGGATTGAATGGCCCGTAGCAATGGGCCAGACACCCCATACTCGCGCAACACCTCCCACAGGACGCCCCGAGGGACACGGTCGAATGCCTTCTCCAGGTCCACAAAACACATGTAGACTGGTTGGGCAAACTCCCATGCACCCTCAAGTATCCTCGAGAGGACAAAGAGCTGGTCCAGTGTTCCGCGACCAGGACGAAAACCGCATTGTTCCTCCTGTATCCGAGGTTCGACTAGCGGACGAACCCTCCTCTCCAGCACCCTGGCAT
This sequence comes from Maylandia zebra, assembly GCF_041146795.1. Classification (NCBI taxonomy): domain Eukaryota; kingdom Metazoa; phylum Chordata; class Actinopteri; order Cichliformes; family Cichlidae; genus Maylandia; species Maylandia zebra. Next base: position 4,801,413 of record NC_135184.1, read on the forward strand.
AGACTTTCCCGGGGAGGCTGAGGAGTGTGATCCCCCTGTAGTTGGAACACACCCTCCGGTCCCCCTTCTTGAAGATGGGGACCACCACCCCGGTCTGCCAGTCCACAGGTACTGCCCCTGATCTCCACGCAACATTGCAGAGACGTGTCAACCAAGACAGCCCTACAACGTCCAGAGCCTTCAGGAACTCGGGGCGGACCTCATCGACACCAGGGGCTCTGCCACCAAGGAGTTGTTTAACTGCCTCAGTGACCTCGCCCCCGGAAATCGGTGGGTCACACCCCTCATCCCCAGACTCTGCTTCCTCCCCGGAAGACGTGTCAGTGGGATTAAGGAGGTCCTCGAAGTATTCCTTCCACCGCCCGACAATTTTCTCAGTCGACGTCAACAGCGCTCCGCCAGCACTATACACAGTGCAGGTAGAGCACCGCTTTCCCCTCCTGAGACGCCTGACGGTTTGCCAGAATCTCTTCGAGGCAGTCCGAAAGTCTTTTTCCATGGCCTCTCCGAACTCCTCCCACACCCGAGTTTTTGCTTCAGCCACTGCCCGAGCCGCATTCCGCTTGGCCTGTCGATACCTGTCGGCTGCCTCCGGAGTCCCACAGGCTAACCAAGCCCGATAGGCCTCCTTCTTCAGCCTGGTGGCTCCCTTCACCTCTGGTGTCCACCATTTGGTTCGGGGATTACCACCACGGCAGGCACCAACCACCTTGCGGCCGCAGCTCAATGCAGCAGCTTCGGCAATGGAGACGCTGAACATGGTCCATTCGGACTCAATGTCCCCAGTCTCCCTCGGGATGCTGTTGAAGCTCTGCCGGAGGTGTGCGTTGAAGATCTCGCGGACTGGGGCCTCTGCTAGACGTTCCCAGCACACCCTCACTACGCGTTTAGGTGCACCAGGTCTGTCCAGCGTCCTCCCCCGCCACCTGATCCAACTCACCACCAGGTGGTGATCAGTTGACAGCTCAGCCCCTCTCTTTACCTGAGTGTCCAGAACATATGGTCGCAGGTCTGGTGATACGATTACAAAATCGATCATCGACCTACGGCCTAGAGCATCCTGGTGCCACGTGCACTTATGGACACTCTTATGTTCGAACAGGGTGTTCGTTATGGCCAAACTGTGATTAGCACAGAAGTCCAATAACAAAGCACCGCTCGGGTTCAGATCAGGGAGGCCGTTCCTCCCAATCACGCCCCTCCAGGTCTCGCTGTCGTTACCCACGTGAGCATTGAAGTCTCCCAGCAGGACAACAGAGTCTCCAGGTGGAGCACCTTCCAGCACCCCCCCCCAGGGACTCTAAGAAGGCTGGGTACTCCGAACTGCCACTCGGCGCATAAGCGCAGATGACAGTCAGGACCCGTTCCCCGACCCTAAGGCGCAGGGAACAAACCCTCTCGTCCACCGGGAAAAACCCCAACGTACCGGCAGCAAGCCGAGGGGATATAAGAATACCCACCCCAGCCCGCCGCCTCTCACCAGGGGCAACTCCAGACTGAGACAGAGTCCAGCCCCTCTCCAGGAGACTGGTTCCAGAGCCCAGACAATGCGTAGAGGTGAGCCCAACTATATCTAGCCGGTACCTCTCAACCTCACGCACCAACTCAGGCTCCTTCCCCACCAGAGAGGTGACATTCCATGTCCCTATTGCCAGTCTTGGCAGCCGGGGGTCGGTCCGCCAGGGCCTCCGCTCCTGGCCGCCACCCGGCTCACAATGCACCCGACCCCTATGGCGCCTCCTGCGGGTGGTGGGCCTGCGGGAGGATGGGCCCATGTCTCCTCTTCGGGCTGTGCCCGGCCGGGCCCCATGGACTAAGGCCCGGCCACCAGACGCTCGCCCTCGGGCACCCTCCCCGGGCCTGGCTCCAGGGCGGGGCCCCGGTAACCCTATCCCGGGCAGGGTAAACTGTTCCCTCGATATTCTTTTCATGGGGGTCTTATTTTATTATATTTTATTTTATTTTTTATTTTATACATTTTATTTTGTGACGTGATGTGAGCGCAGGTGCAACCCAACAGGCCCCAAACGTTCCTGGCAGCAAGTAAAAATGAAATATAAAAATATAGTCCAAACAGGTAAGGTGTAATTGTATTATGAGCCATAGTGCTTGGTCTGTTTGTCCCATGTAAATCAATTGCAGTTAGAGGCTACATTAATTTTCTTTCTGTAAGCACTTATTGAAATTATCTGAGCACATTACAAGTACATATTTGCTTACTCTGTATGCTCAAATGTGACCCCGTTATAGCCAACAGAAAAAAAGCGGAGGCCTGAAAAACAGGTGGGGGACCTCCACCACCACCACTCACAGAGGCTGAGCAGTTGGCTTCCACATTTGTGATAATGTTGGCAGCATCACATATGATCTTCACAGTGCAGAGAACACAAATTAGCATCCATTACTAATAATGAAATAATTTGTAAGTTTGAAATGCTACAGGGAACTATGTACCTGTACATTAATGCTGTGGAAAGACTTCCTGTTCACATAGTCTCCTTCATTTACTGAAGGAGCAATGATTGGAATGTGAGTGCCATCTATACAGCCAATCACGCCTGGGAACCGTGAGAATAAATGTAAAATTTAAGTAGTAGTTCAAGTATCACCACATCATGAATTAAGTTTTGTTCATCCTGATACCTGCAATTTTGTGGCATCCCTCTTTGATAAATCTTGTGGGTCTATGACCGGGGAACACCACAGACGAGTGCAGGAGACGTTTCAGTGCAACTGTAACATTCCTGACTGCCCGACAGACGGTAGCCTTGGAAACGTGCTCAGTGTCACCAATATTATACAGAAAGCTCCCGTTTGCAAAAAACCGAAGTGCAATACAAATAATATGTACAGAACTGAGAGGATGTCCGCGATGTGTCACATGAGCAATATTAGGCCTGAGGATGTTATCCAAATAAATTATGGATTGTGCTGAAAAACTGTAACGTTCACACAGAAAATCATCAGGAAATGATAAAATGCGCGCAATCACTCTCTCCCGGTGGAGAGCTCTGCAGAGAATTTGGGCTTCAACATCTACTGGCTCTTCAAGGAAGGGGCAGGCCATGTCCGACACTTCCTACAGTCAGGTTTCCGACAAAGAGGCGGAGAGAGTCGGGGTTAGTAGAAGTAAACCTGCTAGGGGGCAGGTTAGCTTCACGGAGTGTGTCATCATAGTAACTCACTCAGGATTCATCTGAACTCGCTTTGTGAAACTGAAAACCCAGAGTTTTCGTTAACTCACGGTATGCTTACTCAGAGTTTGCACTAAACCGGCTTCCTGAAATAGGGCCCAGGTCCTCAACCGTACTCCATCAATGTCTTCTGAAGTTGTTTCAGAACAAAAGTGGAGCACATAATAGCAAACACTGAACACACAACTCCCCTGTCTGCTAAGAGCATGTCTTCCTTTTTTATACCACCATCAGTGACATGAAAAAAGATTAAAACAAATCTGCGATGGTATTTTCAGATCAAGTTAGCCAATTAGTCATCACAGTGGACTTAATGCAGTCCACAATTCCTTAGGAGGTACCCAACATGAATTTAAACCAGCATGCAATTTAATTAAATAACACACCCCTCCCTCTCGGAGCTTCAGTAACACAAATTTGCATCAAAATCTTGATTAAATCAAAATTCAAGAATCGTCTTAACTGTCTGAGTTAGGTTCAGTCTTCACAGTCACTGGAAGCTCTAATCTTACCGACGTACAGGTTCCAGACCACAACTGAGGCAGCAAATAGTGATGGGTCGGTCGCGAACAAAATGGCTCCTAGAGCCGGATCTTTGAAGTGAACGATGCGAGCCGGTACAGAGAAAGGTACAGTAAAGAAAATGAGTGACACCAAGAAAAGAAGCAAAGTCTGGAGCCATTTCAATCTTTTTGTCAAAACAAAGGCAGAGTGTAGAGTCTACAAGAAAAGGATATCATATAGAGCCGGCTCCACAAACAACATGCACAGGCACCTAAGAACTGTCCACCCATCAGTGCAATGGGAAGATAAAACGCAGTCAGTTGAGTGTGATATTATTATTTCTAAATGCCAACCTTTCTCTTAATTAAAGATCTGGGCGTTCTTTTTTTCACCCTTTTTTCCATATTTTAGTTTATATTTTACTGTGTTGTGGTTTGCAGTGTTTTGTGTTGTTTCACTTTAAATTTGTTTAAAAGGAAAAAGCTGAAAATTTAAGTAGTTAAAAGTTGAAATGTATGAAATGTAAATAGTTGGTTTTTGTATTTTATAATTTATTTATTTCATTTTTTGTGGAGTGAATAAATAAAAGAATATTTACAGTGGCCCCTAGAGACAAAGCACGTACAAACTCCAAAACACAACAGAAGTGCTCCAGGATGCTAAGGGCCGTGTTGAGCTTTTGTTACCTAGTGGCTACACAAGCCAGCAAGTACCAACAATCGGATTGGGTGTGTGGTAGTAACAGGTAAATGAAGTTTGTTTGTTTGTTTTTTCAATTATTTGAAAAAAAAATATATATATATAGTTTTTTAAAAACAAAAACAATAGACATATGTATTCGATTAGTGTAATTTAAGTGATCTAGGTAGCTCTGTATCAGAAGTTCAGTTAACGCTAGAAATGTGCTTTGGAATTTCTAAGTGCTTTGGAGTTTGTACGCGTTTCGTCTCTAGGGTTCCCCATAAGTATTTATATATAAACATACATAAAGAAAACCACGTTTTTTACATTACTATTTCCTTTTGTGCATAATTTTATATTGTTGTTGATAATTAATTAAAGCAACAAATCAACCTGAAGAGCCGGTTCGGAGCCGAAAGAGCCGGCTCTTTTTAGTGAGCCGAGTCGAAAGAGCCGGTTCTCTAAAAAGAGCCGGAAATCCCATCACTAGCAGCAAATCCAAAAGTGCTTTTCTCCACAGAACCAAACTAGGCCGGTCCTGAAAAGAAGTAACTAACAGGTGTTATACTAATTCATAATGTTTATCATTTTATTACACCATGCAGGCTGCACTTCATTTACCTCAGTGGCAATATAGTGAATTAGACATGTGTAATTAATCTCGTTTGACGTATAGATAGGTGGTCTTGTTATGTATTTAACCCATGTAGAAATTCTCTGCCCACTCACAATTTGAAAATTGTGAAAATTTGTTTATGCTTTATTTTTATTTATTCCTTCTATTGTCTAATATAACTTTGACCCGTGTCCACCAGGGGTGGTGAGTGACCTGGATGGACCCAGATAGCACTTTAGCTCAGTCCTACCACTAGTTGATACTAACTTACTTATATTTTTTCTCAAGTGAATTTAGTAATTCACGTAGCAAAAGTCCCTGTCCTTGAGATCGTCACTGTCTCCTCTGGCAGAGCTTCGACACCATTCAGAGGGAGACTGGGAACATTGAGTCTAAATGGACCATGTTCAGCACCTTCATTGCTTTTTTTTTTTTTTTTTTTTTTTTTTTTTTTGCCTGTCCCGTTTGGCTCTTTTGCCATCAGAATTATTGTCTAAAGGCAAAGAAAGATGCCCACGGATTTACTTTACCAAATTGACCATCCCAGCCTTGCCATAATGGTCCATTTGATTCACCTTTTATTGTTTATTTTATTTTCACTTGCTGAATACGGGACAGAGGGAAGAGAAACAGCTGAGAAGAGGGACGGGGGAGAAGGGCAAAAAACAAAAACCAACAGAATGGGCAGCAAAAAAAAAAAGAAAAAAAGAAAAAGAAAAATGCATATATCGATCACCTGTTGAGAAAGAAAAAAGAAAACAAGCAGAAGAGAACAAGTGTAATAGAATAAACAACATCACAATGATCTATGGGAATATGACAGTAAATACTAAATATTAAACATTATTGTGCAGCACATAAGATCAACAGAACACAGTGTGCTCTGAGGTAGGAGCCAAAAAGGGTGTAGTTTGTGGGTGTGATCACCCGTGTGTACACCTGTGAGCATGGACGCGCTTGTTTTTAAAAGGTTCCTTCATGTAATGATCTGCTAGAGGGTGTGGGGGGGCCACAGCCCCGTCCTCCAGGGCATGAAGCAGGTATGGAGGCGATCAAAACTCCAGACATCCAGAGGCCCTCAGAACACAAGAGACCAAGGAAGACCAACAGAGGGGCAGCCGCGCCACTGTCCCAGAAAGAGCTGAGGAGAGTCTCAGATGAGGGTTCACTCAGCAGCCGCGGAGCAGAAGCCAGGGGGGGTTGCAGTGACGCGCCCGTGAGCTCCGCCGGCAGCCAGCCGTGCCTGAGTGACCGAGCCCCAGGCCGAGAGGCCGGTGGCACCCCACCTCCGAAGTGGCCCGAGCGAGCCCCAGGCTCCAGGCCCCGATAAGCGGCCGCCAAGGAGTGAGCCGGTGTGTACCTGGACGCCCACCCCCGGACACAAAGAACCACCAACGCACCGATGTCTGAGGGAGTCCGCCACTGGCAGGGGAAGTGGGGGTGGGGGGAGATAGGCCTCCAAACCTTGGAGGGCCTAAGATGTCCCCAGAGAGGTGGCGTCTGATACCCAACCTGACATATAGACACAGACATACAGGCACACACAGACACAAACATCCATTCCCACCCTCATGCTCTCATATGCACTTACTCCACACTCAACCAACGTGGAGACAGACATAAAGAGACGCTGTACAAACGATCACACTCCCCAAGCATACTCTACGAACCGGGTCTAGGTACCCTTGCCCCTGGAGGGGGGAACTGCACCCAGACCCAGGTGGTGTTACCCTTTTCCCTGCGGTGGGGAGAGGCAGACCGCACCTTCATTGCTGAGGCTGCACCACTGAGCTGGGGTCCGTGTCGTGGTGGTAAACCCCTGTTGTGACTGTGGTTTTACATCTCCTATAAATACTACAAGATTTTTATTCTATTGTATATAGTATTTTATTTTATTCTAGTCTATTGTGTACAGTACCTTATTCTTATTCTTATTCTTAACATCTTATCCTATTCCAGTGTTTTCTAATTTTTGCTGTGTAACTTTCTGCTGTAACAAAAGAAATTTCCCACATGTGGGACTCGTAAAGGTTATCTTATCTGATGTTATCTCTTATCTTATCACCCAGGACTGACCTGATGTATTAAATGCACTGAAAAAGTAAAAAAAAACCCAAAAAAAAACATGACCCTCACAGTGCTCACCAGCTGGCCCAGATGGGCGTAGGCACAATTGAGCAGTTATATCATGGCATCCTCAGCCTCGAGGTGGGGCTGGTAACAAACTGAAGGAGATCCTGATGTGGCCTAACTATAGGGCGGAGCTGGTTGAGGATGAGTCTTTCCAGGCTCTAAATGTATGTAGTTTATTTATATTAATGTATTTGTATATTGTTATTTCACTCCCACTTCATGGACCGTATCAGAGAAATCGGGAGACCCTCGTTTATTAAAAAGATTTTATATAATTGTTTTTAGAGTGACTATAATCAATGAAGGGATTATTCTTTGTTCTGTAAAATGATTAATGCTGGATCAAACTAAAGGGTTTTACAATAAATCAAACTTAAATCAAAGTATTTTCTTCTTTCTTTATTCCAGGATATCACTAATAATCTCATGGCAAAATTGCAGTTTTCTGCAAAGTACCAGACTTTATGTTGGACTGGACTGACCTGATGAGGGCAGTATTACGCCCTTGATACCTATAAAAGAGCAATAAAAGAAGAATAGCGGCAATGGCGCCATTGAGAGATCCCGAGTTAAGTTTGAAGACGTTGGTTTGGCGGTATCGGTTGTTGTTGCAATAATGTCTTCAGTTCAGCATCTGAGAGAGTTCATCAAGGAGAGATTAAATGCTGCTACAGAAGAAATCTTCTCAGAGTTTGAAAAAACGATCGTCCGGTATGAGGAGGAGATCCGTCAGCTAAGACTGCTTAATATCAGACCCGGGATAAAGTCACACAATACAGGTGTGTAAATTTGTGGAGGCGTGGGGGGTTGCGGGATTGTGTGATTTACTTGGGCATGATCTAAATGCTTTGCATAAATGCATTGATCTAAACTAGTAATACACCCCAGTAAAGTGTATGCAGCTATATCTGTGCAGTGTTGAGAAGGTTACTCTTAAAATGTTTTCTACTACAGATTACAAATAAATGGCCCAAATGTAGTTTGAAATGTATTTTGTTAAGTTACTCAATGTGAATAATGTATTCTGAATACTTTGGTTTGGATTACTTGATATATTTTCCATTCTTTTTACAACTACATGAATGCACTATTGTCATGTGAATTATTGCTATTACTGAAGGCTACTAGCCACCTGTTACGCTCCTGTTTAGCCCCTAATCTCCTGAGTATGTTCAGCTGGTGCTAATTGGCCCCACCTAGTCTGGTGTTGATAAAAGCATACCTGAGGCAGGCTTTCAGGAAGCTCACTAGTCTTTGCCTTGGTAGCCATTTTAGCCAACCTGCTATGCCAATTTGAGATAAAACCTCTATCTCACTAACACTCTGGTATTCATCTCCTTTTTACTGTTGCGGCTTTTGAGCCGGTTTTCTGAGAGTCCATCCTACCTGACGAATCATCGTACCCATTGTTTCTGCGCATGCGCACAATACGAAATAAAGTTGCGAGCCGTCTTACCTTTGTGAAAATCAGCTAGAAAAATACTCTGACTGATAAAATTCAGTGCCAAACCATCCTGCCTTTGTGAATGTGACCTACAAGCATACTTTAACAGCTAAATTAAGTGGCAAATCGTCTTACCTTTGTTAATCTGAGCTAGAAACATACTCTGACTGGTAAAATCAAGTGCCACACCATGATACCTTTGTGACTGTGACCTACAACCATACTTTAATGTGTAAAATGTAGTGGCAAACCATCCTGGGCTTATGAATATGAGCTACAAGTATACTCTGATGGGCAAAGTTAAGTGGCAAACCGTCATACCTACTTAAATTTGTGGTGAAATTACTCTGTGAAAGCAGAAATGTGCACAAACTACTTAAGGTAGGACGTTTTGCCAAAGTAGGATGGTTTGTCAGAACACCGTAATGTCGTATAGAAAAAATATTCCCACCAAGCACACTCACCAATATTTTGTTTTCGAACTCCATTGCAGTTATTTCACACATTAAACCTTTGATAGAAAATAATAAATCAAAAGTAAACTGCAATAAATTACAGGTAGCAGTAAAACTAATTCTTTTATGCTACGTCCACACCAACATGGGTATTTTTCTATGCATTTGGTCCTTTCGTCCGCACGTAAACAGCGTTTCGAATCACCAAAAAGGTTGGAGAAAACTCAGTTTTTGCATTTACCTGTGATCGACGAATACGGAGTTCATCGCACAATGTCAGAGATGTGTGCCTTTCACATCACGCTGTGCGACATGTTATTGTTTACATGAGATTAATTTCTGCAATGGCAGATTCAAAATACTGTTAATCTTACTATCTGTAGTTTTTACACACTTGCATATACACAAGCAGCTATTGTCCCTCCATTTAGAAAGGTGGAGGTGTCATGGTGTAATTATTTTACGTGTAGTTTTTCTTTTCCCCTGTGTAATAATAGTCAACATTGCTATCAAAAAGTGGGTTCAAAAACATAAACAACTGTGGGATACTGTTTGTGCATGATTTGGACAGCCTAGCGCATCCTCCCGATGCAGGGGAAACAAATTCTGTTGGGGGTACCTACTGTAGGAGCCATATGAGTTGTTCCTTTTTTGACTAAGTGGGTTGGTTTAAATGGACTCACTGTATTGGTGCACGGGTGTGGGGCGTGTCTCATGGGCAGTGTTGGGAAGGTTACTTTTAAAATGTATTCCGTTACAGAATACATGCCCCAAAATGTATTCTGTAACGTATTCCGTTACAGAATAAATCACATTGCTGTGTGATTTATTACTATTACTGAAGGTCCGCGACTCCGAACTGTAGTAAAGGGACCTCTGACTAATACGGCGGGGTCCCTGTCGGCTCGTAGCCGAAAAATAGCTTTACTTTGTTGTGTGGGTCAATTTTTCTTGCGAGAGACAGAGAGGCGTTGAAAGACTGCTCCAACGGAACTTATTGTTTTCGGAGGAAAACACGAACACGGTGTACAGTCGAGTCTTAATAGCTTACTTACAACTGGGCTCGTCAGGCACTCTTCTTGGCTGCAGTGGTTATTATTATATTTACATGTTTCCTCGACGACAACTCGTACCTTTCCACTCGCCTTTTTCTCCCTCCTCGCGCTCACAGACACATAACGTGGATGGCAGTGCATTCTCCCTGCAACACGTACTATACTGCCCATGATGCTGCATTCTTTAGAGCTATGCTTGTAGCATTCTGCCTGTTAGCTTAGCACAACAACGAAAAGGCGCTCTCTCTCACCCAGGAAACACACAGTCGCAGAGAGAGAGAGAGCGTCACCCTGTAACCATGGCAACCGTAACGCTGCCGCCTGGAACGAAAGAACGTAGCTGTCAAACAAAACCCAAACAGTCCTGACCCGCGACAAAATGAAACAGGAAAGTACCGCAGTGTAATCCATTTATTTCAACAAAGTAACTGTATTCTGAATACCACCTTTTTAAACGGTAACTGTAACGGAATACAGTTACTCATATTTTGTATTCTAAATACGTAACGGCGGTACATGTATTCCGTTACTCCCCAACACTGCTCATGGGTGTGGTAGATGATAAATGTGGTTGCACTCACCTGTTCACAGCACCTGATGTTGATGAGCAGAAAGGTAGGGTGAGCATGAGGCAAAACTTTCTGTTGATCGCAGCTTGAGCGCAGCTTGAATGATCTTGATGTATTTTAACTGGAACTGAATGGTTTTTGTATATTTGTGCACTAATTGATGCCATGAACCAGGTTGTAATTTGACATAGTAGTTAGTGCAGTTATTGGAGAGTTGCAGTTATTTGTTTGTGCAGTCTGTGCATTTGTTTAATAGTTAATCCCATGTGCTGATTTATATATTGGACAGTTGCATGTGGAATAAAAGGAGCAAATGGTACAGAAGTGTATTTTATGCGTTTATTGTTGCGCGTCATCTGTGTCCTCATGTTTAGCCTGCCGCGGCCATAGGTTGGAGGAGCCGCAATACCTACCTTGGCACATGTGCAGGTGAAGCCAAAGGCACGCTATGCTTCATCATATTTTCTAGTCTTTGGCTTTGAAGGAAGTTGGTTTGGAAACATATTCGGCGATGCTTCAACCTCTGCTTTGTGTTTTGTGTGGGAGCCCAGTCAAAAAAACCTGTCCGTTATTCTAGCAGTGTCCAAGCATTCTTTTCCTTTTTTTTTTTTTTTTTTTTTTTTTTTTTCCTTTTAACATTCCCCCTGCAATGGCTCTGCGCCCCCCACTTTGGGAACCCCTGTAGTAGGCTAACGTTGTGCAATGTGACGAAATATATCTGATGATGAAATTAAAACATCTATCGTTTTGAATTTCAATTCAATTTTATTTATATAGCGCCAAATCACAACATAAGTCGCCTCAAGGCGCTTCATAGATACAGAGAAAAAACCCAACAATCATATGACCCCCCCTATGAGCAAGCACTTTGGCAACAGTGGGAAGGAAAAACTCCCTTTTAACAGGAAGAAACCTCCGGCAGAACCAGGCTCAGGGAGGGGCGGCCATCTGCTGCGACCGGTTGGGGTGAGAGAAGGAAGACAGGATAAAAGACATGCTGTGGAAGAGAGACAGAGGTTAATAACAGATATGATTCAATGCAGAGAGGTCTGTTAATACATAGTGAGTGAGAAAGGTGACTGGAAAGGAAAAACTCAATGCATCATGGGAATCCCCCGGCAGCCTATGTCTATTGCAGCATAACTAGGGGAGGATTCAGGGTCACCTGGTCCAGCCCTAACTATATGCTTTAGAAAAAAGGAAAGTTTTAAGCCTAATCTTAAAAGTAGAGATAGTGTCTGTCTCCCGAATCCAAACTGGAAGCTGGTTCCACAGAAGAGGGGCTTGAAAACTGAAGGCTCTCCCTCCCATTCTACTTTTAAATACTCTAGGAACAACAAGTAGGCCTGCAGAGCAAGAGCGAAGTGCTCTAATAGGGCGATATGGTACTACAAGGTCATTGAGATAAGATGGGGCCTGATTATTTAAGACCTTGTATGTGAGGAGCAGGATTTTGAATTCAATTCTGGATTTAACAGGAAGCCAATGAAGGGAAGCCAAAACAGGAGAAATATGCTCTCTCTTTCTAGTCGCTGTCAGTACTCTTGCTGCAGCATTTTGGATTAGCTGAAGGCTTTTCAGTGAGTTTTTTGGACATCCTGATAATAATGAATTACAGTCGTCCAGCCTGGAAGTAATAAATGCATGAACTAGTTTTTCAGCGTCACTCTGAGACAGTATATTTCTAATTTTAGAGATGTTGCGCAAATGGAAGAACGCAGTCTTACATATTTGTTTAATATGTGCATTGAAGGACATGTCCTGGTCAAAAATGACTCCAAGGTTCCTCAGAGCGTTACTGGAGGCCAAGGTAATGCCATCCAGAGTAAGAATCTGGTTAGATACCATATTTCTAGGCTTTTCAGGGCCGAGTACAATAACCTCAGTTTTATCTGAATTAAGAAGCAGAAAGTTAGCGGCCATCCAGGTCTTTATGTCTTTAAGACATTCCTGCAGTTTAACTAATTGGTGTGTGTTATCTGGCTTCATGGACAGATAGAGCTGGGTGTCATCTGCATAGCAGTGAAAATGTATGCTATGTCTTCTAATGATACTGCCTAAGGGAAGCATGTATAATGTAAACAGAATTGGTCCTAGCACTGAACCCTGTGGAACTCCATAATTAACCTCAGTGTGTGAAGAGGACTCTCCATTTACATGCACAAACTGGAGTCTATTAGATAGATATGATACAAACCACTGCAGTGCAGTACCTGTAACACCTACAGCATGTTCTAATCGCTCTAATAGGATATTATGGTCGACAGTATCGAATGCTGCACTAAGGTCTAGCAGGACAAGCACAGAGAGGAGTCCACTGTCAGAGGCCATAAGAAGATCATTTGTAACCTTCACTAAAGCTGTTTCTGTGCTGTGATGAGCTCTGAAACCTGACTGAAACTCTTCAAATAAACCATTCCTCTGCAGATGATCTGTTAGCTGTTTGACAACTACTCTTTCGAGGATTTTTGATATGAAAGGAAGGTTGGAGATTGGCCTATAATTAGCTAAGACTGCTGGGTCTAGAGATGGCTTTTTGAGTAAAGGTTTAACTACAGCCAGCTTGAAGGCCTGTGGTACATAGCCGATCATTAGAGATAGGTTGATCATATTTAAGATCGAAGAATTAATTAATGGCAGGACTTCTTTGAGCAGTTTTGTAGGAATGGGGTCTAAAAGACACGTTGATGGTTTGGAGGAAGTAATTATTGAAGTTAACTCAGAAAGATCAATTGGAGAAAAAGAGTCTAACTTAACATCAATGGTACTAAGAGTAGCTGTAGATAATATTACATCTGTGGGATGATTACTGGTAATTTTTTCTCTAATGATAAAAATTTTATTTGTGAAGAAGTTCATGAAGTCATTACTAGTTAACGTTAAAGGGATGGTTGGCTCAAAAGAGCTCTGACTTTTTGTCAGCCTGGCTACAGTGCTGAAGAGAAACCTGGGGTTGTTCTTATTTTCTTCAATCAGTGATGAATAGTAAGATGTTCTGGCTTTGCGGAGGGCTTTCTTATAAAGCAGCAAACTATTTCTCCAGGCTAAATGATGATCCTCTAGATTTGTGACACGCCATTTCCTCTCCAGATTACGAGTCATCTGCTTTAGGCTACGTGTTTGAGAATTATACCACGGAGTCAGGTACTTCTGATTTGAGGCCTTAGTTTTCACAGGAGCTACAGTATCCAGAGTCGTACGTAGTGAGGAGGTGAAATTATTAACAAGATGATCGACCTCTGTTGGGGTAGCGTTCAGATAGCTGCTCTGCTCTATGTTGGTACAGGGCATTGAAGATGATAACAGTGGGTGGATTATATTCTTAAACTTAGTTACAGCGCTTTCAGAAAGACATCTACTTTGATAAAGTCTACTCTCCACCGCTGTGTAATCAATTATTGTAAATGTAAATGTTATCAGGAAATGATCAGACAGGAGAGGGTTTTCAGGAAACACTGTTAAATGTTCAGTTTCTATGCCATATGTTAAAACAAGATCTAGAGTGTGATTAAAGTGGTGGGTGGGTTCTTTTACATTTTGAGAGAAACCAATTGAGTCTAATAACAGATTAAACGCCATGTTGAGGCTGTCATTTTTAGCATCTACATGGATGTTAAAATCACCCACAATAATTATTTTATCTGAGCTGAGAACTAAATCAGATAAAAAGTCTGAGAAATCAGACAGAAACTCTGTGTAAGGCCCAGGTGGACGATAGATGATAACAAGTAAGACTGGTTTCTGAGTTTTACAGCTGGGGTGGACAATGTTAAGCATCAGGCTTGACACACTATTGTTTGTTTTGTGGTGTCGCAAAACACATTTACAGCAATATTTTTTCATTGGTTTCTTCACTGGCTATCAATCAAGATGAGGCAGAACCTGGTAGCTCCAAACAGAAGGACCAGCCAAAACAAATTGAGGATGTTATTCCTAAACCAGGGGCTCCCCCTGTAGGATGGACATTGTTTGGTTATGCTAAATCTTACATGGATTAGAAAACTCAAACGCAAATTATGCCGCAAAGCGGTCTCCACCACCGACTCGAACACGACATTTCTGTTCGACCACCAATCATTTGAAAGGTTGTGGAGAGAGTTTATAGATGAGAAGCAAAAAAGAGCTGTCAGGTGCTCAAAATAAACCTTAGACTCAAGTGTAAGAACAAGCGGCCGTTACAACTTATATCTAAAAATATATGGTTTAATGCGTTGGTCAAAACACAAAGACTTCCAGTCTGCCGTCTTAAAGTACTTTAAGCTTTCATGATCATATTCAGATCATGCTACTGTTCGTTCGTTTGTTTGTTTATTCACATTGTGTGATGATCACTGGCACTCGCATCTAAAAATTACTCTGTACGGTTATCAACATCACCCAATGAACACATGACTATGAGTGAATGTTTCTGTGGCAGCATCTGCAAGAATGCAAGAGCCCTTGAAACCATAAGCTAAATTCTCAATAGGTGACCCCTTTTAATCCTTCTTGATCTTTATTATTATCACATTCGTCACTATTTTCTTGTGTCCCTTTGTTGAACACGAAGGTCTGGATGATCAGCAGGTCAGTGACCAGGAAAGGAGCTCCAGTCTGGACCAGCAGAACACAGAGCCTTCAAAGATTAAAGAGGAACAGGAGGAAATCTCCATCAGTGGGGAAGGAGAGCAGCTTGAACTGAAGCAGGAAGCTGAAGGGATTCATGTCTGGACCGGAGAACGGCTGGATTTGTTGTGCAATCCTGGAGTAAAGCTGACCAGAATAGGTATGTAAAAGTGTCATATACAGATTTCATAATATAGAAATGAATAGGACTCATCAAAATGTCACAAAGACACATGGCGTGCATTACCGCCTGGGATACTGCCTCACTGAAGACATGTTTTCTGTTAGCACAGTAAAATAAAACCTGGATTTCAAATCTTC
Source organism: Maylandia zebra (assembly GCF_041146795.1). Classification (NCBI taxonomy): domain Eukaryota; kingdom Metazoa; phylum Chordata; class Actinopteri; order Cichliformes; family Cichlidae; genus Maylandia; species Maylandia zebra. The sequence continues at coordinate 4,816,990 of NC_135184.1, forward strand.
TGTTTAATAAAAAACAAAAAATTCCACCAGATTTAAGTCATGTTAGTCCAGAACTGTACACAGTATGTAGAAAAATGTTGAGACGATGAAAACTGGATTATTGGCCACAAGGACCAAGTTGGAGTGGCAAGCTGTATGCCTCATAAATGATGACTTTCTGCATGTAGACAGAAATCTCCACTGTTCACTGCATGAGAGAGAATATTTGAATATTGCTCACATATAGAATAGAATTCAAGTTTGTCATTGCACATGTCACAGGTACAAGGCAACAAAATGCAGTTTGCATCCATCCAGAAGTGCTTTAGCCATGATATAGATATATTACAAATAGATATTAGCAATAATATAGATATGTGAGTATATTACAGAAATGGGTCTATTATGGTATGTTATAATGTACACGGTATGAAGTATGTTATGAATATGCTATATCTATAAGTATGTACAGGCTGTAGTGAGTACAAGCTATGAACAGGATATAAATATAAAAAACTATACAGAAATATGAGATATACAGAAATGTGAACTATGCAGGTTATAAACAGTTGTAGATTTAAAAAATTATCTTATTGTACAGAATGACTATTTACACAGAATTATACAGTAGTGCAGTTAAGATAAGTGAGGGTGTGGATAATTTCTACAGAGGCTATATAAAGTGCTAGTGGTTGTGAGTGGTGGTTCAGTGTGTGTGTGTGTGTGTGTGTCCAGTCCATGTGTTAACGTGGGTCAGATGTCAGGAGGCAGAGTTCAGGAGTCTGACAGCTGTGGGGAAGAAGCTGTTCCGGTACCTGGTGGTCTTAGTCCGGAGGCTCCTGTAGTGCCTCCCAGAGGGCAGGAGGGTGAAGAGTCCATGTAATGGGTGACTGGGGTCTTTGATGGATTTTCCCAGTCATTTTCAGACACCGCGTCCTGTAGATGTCCTTTATGGCAGGAAGTGGTGCTCCGGCGATGCGCTGGGCAGTTTTCATGACCCTCTGCAACGCCTTCTGGTCCGAGACAGAGCAGTTCCCGTACCAGACTGTTATACAGTTGGTCAGGATGCTCTTGATGGTGCAGCGATAGAAGTTCACCAGGATGTCTGAGGACAGGTGGTTCTTCCTCAGAGTCCTCAAGAAGAAGAGGCGCTGGTGAGCCTTCTTGACCAGCTTGGAGCAGTTGGTCGTCCAGATGAGATCCTCGGAGATGTGGACTCCCAGGAACTTGAAGCTGCTCACACGCTCCACAGCCGTCCCCTTAATGTGGATGGGTGGATGTGGGTCAGCATTCCTCCTGTAGTCCACGATGAGCCCCTTGGTCTTCTCAGTGTTAAGCAGCCGGTTGTTTGTGTCGCACCACTCAGCCAGACGATCTACCTCCTCCCTGTAGGCGGCCTCACCGTTGTCACTGATTAGGCCAATCACCGTGGTGTCATCTGCAAACTTAATGATGGTGTTAGAACCACCAGCAGGTCTGCAGTCGTGGGTGAAGAGGGAGTAGAGGAAAGGGCTCATCAAACAGCCTTGTGGTACACCGGTGTTCATTGTGATTGTAGTTGAGCAGTGGTTATCCACCTGGACATGTTGGCGGCAGTTGGTCAGGAAGTCCAGTAACCATTTGCACATGAGGGAACTGATGCCCAGGTCTGAGAGACCTGCTCACAGTGTAACTTTTTTTCTTGTGTGTTGTGTCCATCAAGACCTCCCACAGCAACGTGATTGTAAGGAAAATGAGGAACTGGATGACCCGCAGGTATGTAGCCAGGAGAGGAACTCCAGTTTGGACCAGCAGGACACAGATCCTCCACAGATTAAAGAGGAACAGGAGGAAATCTCCATCAATCATGAAGAAGAGCAGCTTGCACTGAAGCAGGAAACCAAAAGCGGCATCATCTGGACCGTGCAGCAGCTGGGCATCATGTGGAACCCTGAAGTAAAGTTGCACAGAATAGGTATGCAAAACCTTAATAGATCTAATTCACGTTGGGTCCTAATGAGACCTCAGAGATATGTTATAGAGGCACATGACAAATCTAAGGACAAACTGCAACAAGGAAACTGACGTAATATTCTAAGAGCCAAAATGTCTAGCCCTCACAGTGTCGCCCTTGTCAGGACTGTCCTAAGTTGGAAATAATACAGTTGAGTACAAGAGAGAGGAAGACACCCTACAATGAGTTGAAACATTGTTCCTGCATATACATTTTTGTCATTCATATTGTCACGTTGTTTGTCCCTCACGAATTGCAGTCATCACTCCTTCTGCCACATTTTTCAAGTGACCTATATTTGATATCAACATGTGAAGAAAAAAAAAAACAAAAAAAAAAAAACAAAACCTTAAATTATGCTTTTGGTGTGCCACCTCTGTTTTCAGTAGCCCGCATATGTCCACCCATATGAACAAAATTCGAGAGACACCCCTATACATTATGACCGAGTACATCCACTGGACCTTTTGTGGATAACATAATTATCCCCATTAGGACTGAACAATCAGTTTAAAATATTGATTTGAAACTGAGCTTTTAACAAACCACACAACAATATGGTAGTTGTGCCCTTGTGCCATGTGTTTCTGGTTCTTTCTTTTTCTGTCCCTTTGGATTCCAGCACAAGGCCTGTGCAGTGATGTTATTGGTGGATTTCCTGATTGTGTGGCCAATCCATCATCACTTTCTTTCAGAACTGGTATTGCTATTGGTTCCTGGTTTGTTCTTGACTACATTTTTTTTTCTTTTTTTTTCTTTTTTTTTTTTTTTTTTTAATCTTCCCTGGCCACTGGATACAGTGTATTTGCTGCAAGCAGATGTTGATTAATGTCTATAACATCTGCTTGCTCCATGTTTATGAACTATAGAGATGTATAGGTTTGACCCTGATTTTAAAAATGCTCCGCTTGGTGGAATTTCTGACCTCTTGAGTTTCAAACATCTTTTTAACTTCTGTTTCTTTTTTCTTTCTTTTTTATAATATAATATACACCAACAAGTGGCCACCTGTAAATAAAACATACAAACAGATTTTAAGAGAATGCTAAGTGCCTTAACAGTACTGACCTTATAAAAGCATACAAGAGAAGAAAATGTACAAACAGGTTCCATTGCACTAAGAATCATGAAACACTCATTCCTTGTGTGAGGTGATATGGCATTATTAAAGAAAAGTCTCTCATATCCTATTAAAAAAAACAAAAACAAAACAACTCCCACTATGATTTGTGCATAAATGATTCTTCAGTTTGTCTAACATGGCCTCCTTCACTCGGTTAATTTCTATTTTATTCATATAGGGAAATACAGTGGGATGCAAAAGTTTGGGCAACCTTGTTAATAGTCATTATATTCCTGTATAAATCGTTGGTTGTTACAATAAAAAAATGTCAGTTAAATATATCATATGGGAGACACACAGTGATATTGAAGTGAAATGAAATTTATTGGATTTACAGAAAGTGTGCAATAATTGTTAAACAAAATCAGGCAGGTGCATAAATTTGGGCACCACAAAAAAGGACATGAAATCAACATTTTGTGGATCTGCCTTTTGCAGAAATTACAGCCTCTAAATGCTTCCTGTAGGTTCCAATGAGAGTCTGGATTGTGGTTGAAGGTGATTTGGACCATTCCCCTTTACAAAACATCTCTAGTTCATTCAGGTTTGGCTTCCGAGCATGGACAGCTCTCTTTAACTCACACTCCAGATTTTCAGTAATTTTCAGGTCTGTGGACTGAGATGGCCATTCCACAACGTTGTACTTGTTCCTCTGCATGAAAGCCTTAGTGGATTTTGAGTAGTGTTTCGGGTCGTTGTCGTGTTGAAAGATCCAGCCCCGGCGCAGCTTCAGCTTTGTCACTGATTCCTGGACATTGGTCTCAAAGATGTCTTTGAGACCTTTTTTCAAAAAGGTCTCAAAGACTTTAGAGTCAGACCTGTTACAGATTGTCAACTTTTCCTTAATGTCAGGTGTGTTTCCAGAACCACTAAAAACTGCTGTAATCAAACCTATACTGAAAAGGGACAATCTTGACAAGACACAAATGAAAAACTACAGGCCGATCTCAAATCTCCCATTTTTAAGTAAGATCATTGAAAAAGCAGTTTCTCAACAGCTCAATTACTTAAAACAGAATAACTGCTATGATGCCTTCCAGTCAGGTTTTAGACAGAACCACAGCACTGAAACCGCTCTGACAAAAGTGTTTAATGACATATGTCTGAACACAGACAGTGGAAAAATGTCAGTCTTAGTTTTACTGGATCTCAGTGCAGCATTTGATACAGTTGACCACAACATATTACTCAAACGACTGGAGAACTGGGCAGGTCTTTCAGGAACTGTACTAAACTGGTTCAAAACATACTTAGAAAACAGGAAATACTTTGTATCAATAGGTAACGTCACATCTGAGCAGACTAGTATCACATGTGGAGTTCCCCAAGGTTCCATCTTGGGACCCCCTCTGTTTAACATTTACATGCTCCCACTGGCACAGATTATAAAGAACAACAAAATAAACTACCACAGCTATGCAGATGACACACAAATATATATCTGGCCTATAAAGCTCTGAATGGTTTAGGACCAAAATACATCAGTGACCTCCTAACCCAGTATGAACCTTCCAGATCCCTCAGGTCATCTGGATCTGGTCTCTTATCAGTTCCCAGAGTCAGAACCAGACACGGAGAAGCTGCATTCAGCTTTTATGCTCCTTATATCTGGAACAAACTCCCAGAAAGCCTCAGATCAGCTGAAACACTCAGTTTATTTAAATGCAAGTTGAAGACTCACCTATTCTCAGCTGCATTTGAATAAAGCACCAAATCCACACTTTTAAGCTTAAATTTCAAAACTTTAACTACTGATCTTATCTATTTCTAATTTTATCTGTTTTGATTTTATATACTGTTTTGTTTGTTTGTTAATTAGTTAAGCTTAAATTTCAAAACTTACATTAACTACTGATCTTATCTAGTTCTAATTTTATCTGTTTTGATTTTACATACTGTTTTGTTTGTTAAGTGGGTTAGAGCTCTGGGTAGCTCCCCAACTGGGTCTAGAGAGTATTTTAAATTCAGGGAATTTAAAATAGAAAGTAGCTCGTCCACAGAAGGACTGGTAGCTCCCCTTACGATAAGGGTTCAGATCGCGCGAACAGGTGTGAAATGTGTGTGTTTAGTTTTGTTTGTTTGCTTGTTTTAATCAATTTTAAATCATACTTTTTATTTGTTTTTGTTTCTAATGTCTCTGTAAAGCACTTTGAATCACCTTGTTGTTGAATTGTGCTATACAAATAAATTTGCCTTGCCTTGCCTACAGGATCTGCTGATACTGAGTGGAATCCATGTGTCCCTCAACTTTGACAAGATTCCCAGTCCGTGCATAACACCTCTTGTTATGCCCAAATAGCTCATTTTTAGTTTCATCAGCCCACAGCACCTTATTCCAGAATGAAGCTGGCTTGTCCAAATGTGCTTTAGCATACCTCAAGCGGCTCTGTTTGCGCTGTGGGTGGAGAAAAGGCTTCCTCTGCATCACTCTTGCATACAGCATCTCCTTGTGTAAAGTGCCTGAAATGGTTGAACGATGCACAGTGACTCCATCTGCTGCAAGATGATGTTGTAGGTCTTTGGTGCTGGTCTGTGTGTTGACTCGGAATGTTCTCACCAATCGTCGCTTCTGTCTATCCGAGATTTTTCTTGGTCTGCCACTTTGAGCCTTAACTTGAACTGGGCCTGTGGTCTTCCATTTTCTCAATATGTTCCTAACTGTGGAAACGGACAGCTTAAATCTCTGAGACAACTTTCTGTATCCTTCTCCTAAACCATGATGGTGAACAGTCTTTGTCTTCAGGTCATTTGAGAGTAGACCCCCATGTTGCTACTCTTCAGAGAAAATTAAAAAAGGGGAGGGAAACTTACAATTGACCCCCTTAAATACTATTTCTCATTATTGGATTCACCTGTAAATGTAGGTCAGGGGTCACTGAGCTTACTAAGCCAATTTGAGTTCCAATAATTAGTTCTAAAGGTTTTGGAATCAATAAAATGACAACAGTGCCAAAATTTATGCACCTGCCTGATTTTGTTTAAACAATTATTGCACGAGGCAGGGCTGCCCACTCTCCCCTTCACTGTTTGCAATTTCTATTGAACCACTAGCAGCAGCAATTAGACAGAATTCAGTAATTAAGGGCATAAAATGCAAGAACGTGGAACTTAAAATCAGCCTTTATACAGATGTGTTACTTTCTCTCCAAAACTCACAAACCAATATCTCTGGCGTGATTGAATTGATAAAGTCTTGCAAGAATATCAGATTACTCAATTAACTGGCCAAAATCTACAGTCCTTCCGATTAATTGCTCCTTCCATTATTATTCTTCTACACCACTGCAATCGGGGAAATATAAAATATTCAGGTATTAACGTTTTTCCCAAGCTTACAGATCTAACTAAATTAAACCATATCCCACTTTTAAACAAAGTAGAAGGTGATATGGCTAGGTGGAAATGTCTACCCATATCACTCATGGGAAGGGTTGCCGCTATTAAAAATGATGGTCTTACCAAAAATAAATTATTTATTCTCAATGATCCCAACTAAACCACCACAAGATTGGGTCAGGTCTCTAGATTCATGTATGTCCAAATTCCTTTGGAAAAATAAACCCCCACGTATAAGCTTAAAAACACTACAAAAGACCAAGGATAAAGGAGGATTAGAACTACCTAACTTTCAGCACTACTTCTTCAGTTTATCTCAGGATGGCTAAAACATACCTTCTTAGACGAACCTTGTCTAGATGTAGAACAAGCACTTTGCAATAATCTAGAGATTTCAGACCTAACATTTATCAGCTCAAATATCCAACGACATGAATGCGTCTGCATCAGCTCTTCTCTGACAGCATGGTGGGAGTTTCTAAAATTGACGGCGTCTTCATTAATCCCATGCAAACGTACACCTATTTGGAACAACCCTGACATATTACAAAACAATAATATGATAAACTTCTCAGATTGGAGTGGTAAAGGAATCAAATACTTAGAACATATATTAGAAGGAACAGAATTTATTCCATTTGACAGACTAGTTACACAATATGGGATCAACAAGAAAAGCTTTTTAGAATATCAACAAATTAAATCCATAGTAAAAAAGAAATTCAAACCGGGTCAAGTTGAACTAAAAACACCACCAAGTGTGGTTCAATTTCTTACTCTTAAAACCCTCAAATTACTTTCCAAAATATACAGAATGCTTTCTAAAACAGATGAATCAATATCACTTCCTATTGCAAAATGGGAAGCGGATTTATCAGTTAACTTAGACCAAAACTTCTGGTCTCATATATACTTAACAACCTTTCATTTAATTAGAAATCCCAGTCTTCAATTAATTCAATACAAAATATTACATAGAGTGCACTATACAGGTCATCGGATGTCATAGTTTGGTCCCACATTCGCTGTTGTGATTGGTGTGGGGGTAGCGACAGGCTTGGGGCGTCGGGGGATTCCCCAGGAGCATCTTCCTTGGAGGGCTCAACCCGGGGTTGCGGTCATGGCCTGTTTAGGGCTCTGTTGGCTCTTAGGCGACGGTTTCCTCGTGGCTGCGTGCAGCGGGGCTAGGGGAGGGTCTGTGCTGACGGACGTGGGTTACTGACCTGGTAGCCTGGCTGCCCTTGGGTGGGTCCAGGATGGGCATGAGGTTCTCGGGGTGCTCAGTCTGTGGGCTGGGGCCCTGGCTGGGCCTTGGGGGCTTGGGTCCTGGTTGGTGTGTTGCTGGGGTTGTGGGCGGGTGGGTGTATGGGAGCCCAGCCCTGGCGCAGGGTGCTGCCAGTGCATCGAGCCACCTGGGGGGCTCTTCAACTGGTGGGGGAGATTGTCACATCTTGCAGGAGGTCTCCTCTCTTCAGGAACTCACTCTGCAGGAGGGGGAGATATAGGAGAGATGGAGGAAGATCTCAGCCTGAGTGTCTATTGTCTTGTGTAGTCTGGAAGATGAGTGGATGACGGGGTGGGTGCAGTTTTCTGTGGTGGGGTCGGGTGGGCTGTCCCGGGCTCTGTGGGGCTGGGCGGCACTGCTGAACTGGGCCCCGGTCCGGATGGGCCTGGGCCCCCTTTCCCTGGCGGGTTGCGGGGAGGCATCTCCCCCTCTGTCCCCTTCTGGCCTCCTGTGTCTCAATTTTATCCCACAACTTAGACATTCACATTACTCACACTCTCATTACACATACATATAGGATCTTGGGTGTACATCAGGGTGTACAACCTCACCCCTGGCGTCGTTGCCTACCTCTCAATTTTAAATACACATAGACATTGAAGGCTATCGGGGGGCTATGCGCTTTCCTGCTGCTCTCTGGCAGGTAGCTCCATGCCCTCCTGGGTTTTAAATGCACCTTAGAACACACATGCATCAACACTACATATGAGCGGGCGGAGCGAGGCTTGGAGTCTTCACACACCCCCGTTCTCTGCGGCCTTTTGGAACGTGGGGGCCAGGAGGAGGAGTTGGCCATCCGATTGGGTTCTGGAATGTGGGGCCTCCGTGCTGCTGCCGAGTCAGGGCAGTCTGCTTCTCTCCACCCCAGGGAAAACTGTAACACTACCTAGGTTTGGGTGCAGTTTCCCCCTCCAGGGGCAAGGGTACCAAGACCTGGGGCTTAGAGTACCCTTGGGGAGTGTGATTGTGTGTATAGTGTCTCTCTATGTCTGTTTCCATGTTGGGTGAGTGTGGAGTAAGTGCATATGAGAGCATGAGGGTGGAAATGGATGTTTGTATCTGTGTGTGCCTGTTTGTCTGTGTCTATATGTCAGGTTGGGTATCAGACGCCACCTCTCTAGGGACATCTCAGGCCCTCCAAGGTATGGAGGCCTATCTCCCCCCACCACTTCCCCTGCCAGTGGCAGACGCCCTCAGACATCTGTGCATTGGTGGTTCTTTGTGTCCGGGGATGGGCGTCCAGGTACACACCGGCTCACTCCTAGTGGCTGTTTGTCGGGGCCTGAGGCTCGCTTGGGCCACTTCGTGGGTGGGGTGCCCCCGGCCTCTCGGCCTGGGGCTCGGTCCACTCTGTCACAGATGGCTGCCGGCGGAGCTCACGGCACGTCACTGCAACTCCCCGTGGCATCTGCTCTGCGGCTGCTGAGTGACCCCTCATGGGGGGGCTCTCCTCAGCTCTTTCTGCAATAGTGCCGCGGCTGCCCCTCTGTTGGTCTTCCTTGGTCTCTTGTGTTCTGAGGGCCTCTGGATGCCTCAAGTTTTGATCTCCTCCATACCTGCTTTATGCCCTGGAGGACAGGGCTGTGGCTGAGCAGCTGTTGCTCTCAGTCCCCAAATCACGGTTGAAACTGAGAGGAGACAGAGTGTCACCCTTTTTAACTGAGTAGTCCAAATACAGTCAAATCCACAGTAATCTGTCATACAAAGTCAACGAAAAAAACAATATTTGAGAATCTACTCTTGTTGGGTTCAGTTAGGATCGTAAGGAGACTGGCAGTGGTAACTCAACTTAAAGACGGAATATCCCTCCACTCAGAATGAGACACTGACAACAACTTAAAGGGAGAAAAGTGATTTGAGTGTATTCAACATTTAAATGCTCCAAAAATAGACATGAACAAAAAATTTAGACCATTTCAAACATGTAAATCTCAACAATGTACAATATATCACTTAAAGTGTCCATAAATGTATCAGGTAGGCTGTCCATTTCAGTTCAGTGCACTTAGTATTCAGTGTTCTTAGTAAGTGTTAACTGTCTTTAGTCACAGTTTTGCTTTTTGATGCATCAGTTTTTTTGTGTTAAGTGGAATCAGATCTGACCCAAAAAAAGAAAAAAGTAACAACATAAAGTGTCCTGAGATCTCAGAAAAAAAACGTTAATCCAAAAAAAATTGCAAATCGTTGTATCCTACCACCCTCCAAGGAAACAGGTGGCCTTCAGAGTGAGAACATCCTTTCTAGGCACCTCCAGTGGCATCCAGTCCTTAGATGGCACCGCTCGGTCCTTGCAGCAGATTTCTACCACGTTAAAAAAAAAAAAAAAAAACAGCCAGGATATTCTTCATAGAAAACATTAATTCCGTAGTGCAACACGTTACAAGACTGAATATCCACATAGCTTTGCGCATCTAGCTCCGTGCAGGCGGATGCAGTGAAAGAAAGTCACCACGCACGCGCTATGGTGCATTCACGGTACATGGGAAAACTCGGCATTTAACAAAACAGTAACACTTCAAATTAGAATAAAAACAGAATACAATTGGCAATAAAATAACCATGGGTTACACGAGCATTCTCTATTGTGGCTCCTAAGCTTTGGAATAATCTTCCTCTTCACATTAGGCAATCGACATCAGTGATGGTTTTTAAATCCAGATTGAAAATGCATTTTTATTCACTGGCTTTTGATTCAGTGGTTGACTGACTTGTATTTTATTGTTTTCGCTATGTTTATTATTTTATCGTATTTATTATTCTTATGGTATCTATGTTTCTGTTGTTCAGCACTTTGGTCAGCCTTGTGTGTTTTTAAAGTGCTATATAAATAAACAATGATGATGATGCTCCGTGGCTGCTGAGTGACCCCTCATGGGGGGCTCTCCTCAGCTCTTTCTGGGATAGTGCTGCGGCTGCCCCTCTGTTGGTCTTCCCTGGTCTCTTGTGTTCTGAGGGCCTCTGGAGTCTTGATCTCCTCCATACCTGCTTCATGCCCTGGAGGACGGGGCTGTGGCTCCCCACACCCACTAGCAGATCATTACATAAAGGAACCTTTTAAATACAAGCGTGCTCATGCTCACAGGTGTACACACGGGTACTCACACACACCAACTACACCCTTTTTGGCTCCTACCTCAAAGCACAGTGTGCGCTGTCGATCTTACGTGCTGCACGATAATGTTTAATATTTAGTATTTACTGTTATATTCCCATAGATCAGACTTTCCCAAAGTGTGTGGCCTGCCCCCTAGCGGGTGCGCAGAGCCATGGCGCGGGATGAAAAGGGGGGGTGGGGGAGAAACAACGCTTGGACACTGCTAGCACGGGCGCCTACAGAAACTCAAAGCAGGAGATGAAGCATAGCTGAATATGTTTCCAAACCAACTTCATTCTAAGCCAGAGACTAGTAAATATGGTGAAGCATATCTTCCCTTTGGCTTCACCTGCACAAGTGCCAAGGTAGGCCTCCTCAGCAGAATTGCTTTTTCCCTTCGTCGGGAGCAGCGGTGGGGTGTTTAAATCACAGACAAACAGTATCCCATATTCGTGATTTTTAGTTCACAAACACTTGTAATGACTAACTATTCCTGACATTTTGGAGATATACATACTATACTATACTTTATACAGTAAAGTTACAGTAATATCAGGCTGATCCTGCCACGATTTGTTCCCCCGGTTCAAATCACGGACAAACAGTATCCCAGTTTGTTTTTAAACCTATTTTGTACAGAGGCATTTTTTTGAAAAATGTATTGATAGCAATGTTGAATATTATTACAGAGGAAAAAAACAACTACACGTAAAATAATCACATTGTGACACCTCTGCCTTTGTAAATGGAGGGACAGTAACTGCGTGTAAAACCTGCAGATAGTCAGATTAATAGTATTTCGTCTCTATCTGCCATTCTGCAATTCATCTCATGTAAACAACGTGGCGCACATACCTTTGACGTTGCGTGACGAACTCTGTATTCCTCGTCCACACGTAAACGCAAAAAAGGAGTTTGAAAAAAATCTCAGTTTTTGGTGATTCGAAACGCCGTTTACATGTGGACAAAACAGCTGCGTTTTCAAAAATACCCGTGTAGGTGCGGACGTAGCGTAAATTAGTTGGTAGTTTATTTTCTTACTACCTGTAATTTATTGCAGATTACTTGTATTTGCTTAATTGTTTACTAAATGTTTGAGGTGTGAAATAAACCGTAATGGAGCAAAATATGGGTGTGTGTGGTTGGAGGATGTGTTAGTGCGTGCATGCGGGGGGGGGGCGCGAACATTTTTCTTGTAAAACAAAAGGGGACCCAGCAAAAAAAGTTTGGGAACCACTGCCATTTTTCTTTCTCAACAGGTGATCCAGGTGATTGATAGATGTATTTTTTGTCTGCTTATTTTGTTTTTTGTTTTTTGCCCTTTATCACCGTTCCTCTTCCCTGCTATTTTTCTTTCCCTCTTTCTTTCTCCCCTTTCTTTTCCCCAGTCAAGTCTGTCCCGTATTTAGCAAGTGAAAATAAAATAAAATAAACAAAAGGTGAATCAAATAGACCATTACGGCAAGACTGGGATGGTCCATTTGGTAAATTAAATCCGTTGGGCAGCTTTCTTCACTTTTAGACAATAATTCTGATGGCAAAAGAGCCAAACGGGACAGGCAACCCCCCCCCCCCCCCCCCCCAAAAAAAATCAAAACAATTATTGCACTTTCTGTAAATCCAATGAACTTCAATTCACTTCTCAAATATCACTGTCTCCTATATGATATATTTAACTGAGAATTTTTTATTGTAACAAACAACGATTTATACAGGAAAATAATGACTATTAACAAGGTTGCTCAAACTTTTGCATCCCACTGTAATCCCAACAACAGTGTCCTGAAGGGGGTTTATACTGTAAGGTAGGGCTGCCACGACTTGTCGACTAGTCACGATTACGTCGACTATCAAAATCAAATGGTAAATGGCCTGTATTTGTATAGCGCTTGACTAGTCCCTATTGACCCCAAAGCGCTTTACACATCCAGTCATCCACCCATTCACACACACATTCACACACTGGTGATGGCAAGCTACATTGTAGCCACAGCCACCCTGGGGCGCACTGACAGAGGCGAGGCTGCCGGACACTGGCACCACCAGGACCTCTGACCACCACCAGTAGGCAACGGGTGAAGTGTCTCGCCTAAGGACACAACGGCCGAGACTGTCCAAGCTGGGGCTCTAACTGGCAACCTTCTGATTACAAGGCGAACTCCCAACTCTTGAGCCACGAAATCAAATCCTTCAGAGGCTGCATTTGTAGGCCGATTGCGTTACAGCGACTCGACGAAGGCTGTCCAAATTCAAAGAATCCTCCAACTGTGGCCGGCAAATGTCCTTCATTTCCAGATTTGAAGGATGGGTCGGGTGTATCCTTCGCTGCCCAACCTATCCCAGGATTCATAGCGTGGCCCAGCCAATTCCAGTTTCCAACAATGGCAGCAGCTTCTTAGTTTTAATATTACCTTTATTACTCCTTCTGAAGCTCAATAAGGATAAAACTGAAATCCTCCTTATTGGCACCAAATCCAACCTTTTGAAGGCAAACCACTTCTGACTCACTATCGATAACTCCAGTTTTCCCTTCTCCTCAGGTTAAGAGCCTTGGTGTCATCCTAGACTGTTCACTTTCCTATAAATCTCACATCAATAATCTCACCTGTTCTGCCTATTTCCATCTACGCAACATTAACAGATTTCGTCCTTCTCTTGTCACCCAGTCTACATCCATTCTTGCCCAGTCTTGTTACCTCCCGCACTGACTACTACAACTCTCTCTTGCATGGTCTCCCCCAAAAATCCCTCCGTAAGATTCAACTGGTTCAGAACTCTGCTGCTCACATTATCACCAGAACTGCCTCCTACCAGCACATCACCCCTGTTCTTCAGGAACTTCACTGACTCCCAGTGAAATTCTGGATATTCCACAAGCTTCTTCTGCTCATCTTCAAGGCCATTCATAACCTCGCACCTCCTTACCTTTCTGACCTGTTAACCACTACCTTTTCTGTCCGCTCACTTCAATCTTCTTCTTCTATCCAGCTTTCTGTGCCTTCCTTCCGCCTCACCATGATGGGAAGCAGAGCTTTTAGCTGAACTCTATACCCCCAGGTATAAGAAAGATTGGTTCTCTCACCCAGTTTAAATCTCAATGAGCCTAATCAGGGCCACCTGATCCAGCCATAAATGTATGCTTTATCAAAAAGGAAAATTTTTTTAAGCCTAATATTTTTTTTATTTTTTTATTTTTTTAAAAAGAGTGTCTGTTTTCCGAATCCAAACTGGCAGCTTTTTCCACAGAAGAGGGACCTGAAAGCTGAAGGCTCTACCTCCCATTCTCCCCAACTTTAAGGCAATGAATGGTTAATCTAAACGATAAATAAATCCTGAAGTGAGTGTCCTGTAAAGTTTTTGAATAATTTTAAGCAAACTTTTAAATGTTTTGTGCACTTTGATAACAAAATTTAAGAGATACCACTTTGTGTGTGTGTGTGTGTGTGTGTGTGTGTGTCTTTATTTTCTCATCGTAGATGATCTGTCTAAGCCATATGCTTAATGGTTAAGCTTACCTTGTAATTTCTCAAATGTATGTTTTTTGATATGTCCCTTAAGATTTTCCACAACATGACTGTAAGGACGAGGATGGGCTCACAACTCAGCAGGTCTGTAACCAGGAGAAGAACTCCAGTCTACACCAGGAGGATCCTTCACAGATTAAAGAGGAACAGGAGGAACTCTGTACCACTGAAGTGGAAAAAACGGTTGTTCTAAAGCAGGAGACTGAAACTTTTCCTGCTCGTGAAGAAAGTGGCCACAGTGAACCAGAACCAAGCAGTGACCAGCTCCATTCTCACAAATCTCCTGACGCAGATCAGGATGAAATCAAGGATGGTAACTCGCACAGAAATGAGTGGGAGCAAATCGTATCAGGCCCGAGTGTTCAAAATTCCGAGACAGCACATTTATGTAGCACCTGTGGGAAAAGATTTTTTTGGAAGTCAAAGTTAACTAGACACATGCAAATTCACACAGGTGAGAAACCACATTCTTGCAGCACCTGTGGGAAAACGTTTAATCAGAAAAGCCATTTGAAAGTACACATGGAATTCCATGCAAATGAAAAACGATATTCCTGTAGCACTTGTGGGAAAAGATTTTATATAAAATCAAATTTGAGAAGCCACATGCGAATTCACACAGTTGAGAAGCCATATTCTTGTACCATTTGTGGGAAAAGATTTAGGTGGACGTCAGATTTGAGTAGACACATCAGAATTCACACAGGTGAGAAGCCACATTCTTGTAGCACCTGTGGGAAGAGATTTAGTTTGAAACACATTTTGAATATGCACATGCAAATTCACACAGGTGAGAAGCCACATTGTTGTTGCACCTGTGGGAAAAGATTTACTACGACGGGTCAGTTGAAGAGACACATGCGAATTCACACAGGTGATAAGCCACATTGTTGTTGCACCTTTGGGAAAGGATTTACTCAGAGGGGTCAGTTGAAGAGACACATGCGAATTCACACAGGTGAGAAGCCACATTGTTGTGGCACCTGTGGGAAAAGATTTACTACGAAGGGTCAGTTGAAGATACATATGCGAATTCACACAGGTGAGAAGCCACATTGTTGTTCCACCTGTGGGAAAAGGTTTATTCAGAGGGGTCAGTTAAAGACACACATGCGAATTCACACAGGTGAGAAGCCACATTCTTGTAGCAATCTAGAAAAGATTCAGGTAGAGGGAAACTTGAAATAACACATGCCAGTTCACAAAAGTGAGAAACCACACTGTTTCAGCACCTGTGTGAAACATTTTAGTTCTCCAGTACAGTTGAAAATGCAATTAGGAAAAGATGCTACATGCTAAGTTTCATTCTTAGAAAATGGTGGTGGTAGAACACATAAACAGTGTTTGGGTCATTGAAAACTGAAAATTTAAAAAGGCTTTCGGAAGCTCAGTTTCTGTTTTGACACATGGACAAGACAAAGTTTGTCTTGCACCATAAAATGTTTGCACCATTATCACCTTTTTCTGACATTGTTTTATAGGCTTTGTCTTTGCTGAAGTTTCTTCATTTTCTTTGGCATGGCCTCGACAGTGCTTGAGATATTTTTAGTGTCTTGATGTAAAAATAACTATTTCTCCAAAACGCACTTGGAAATATCAGTTTAAAAAAAAAAAACTACCCATGTAGTAGTTGGATTGACATTATGGCAAGTGCTTTTCAGATGGAAAGAGAATATTTTAGGGAATGACAATGTTGACAAGTTGATCTGTTCTCAAATTGTCTGTGATCCATATTTTAAGCTCATTTATTATTTATATTTATAACATAACTTATGGACTGTGTCATTTTAACAGTGTTGTGTTCCATTTTGACATTAAACAATCCAGTTTAAGATTGTAGATAATTCAGTTTAAAGATAAAATATTGATAATTATATAATAAAGGAGGAGGAGCTGGTGACTCATCTCCCATAAAGGAGCTCAGAAGTTCCCTGGGAGTCTTCATCTTTATTTATCTTTGTTTGCTTTTGGCCTCCATGTGCTTATGTCAAACATACTAGAGAGCTTTTTTTTAATTTTATTTTATCTTGTATGTTCAATTAAAACTGTTGGCATCAAACTTTACATCTCCTGTAAATTTTGTGTTTTGGTTTAAATTGTGTTCCAAAACCCTGAATCAACATCTTTCCAGCCTGTAGAAATTCTGAAAAGCCTTTAAAACATGCGACTGCACAATCCTGCTGCTCTTTGAAAAACTAACAGTACTTCCAAACGAGC
The DNA here is from genome assembly GCF_041146795.1 of Maylandia zebra. Taxonomy (NCBI): domain Eukaryota; kingdom Metazoa; phylum Chordata; class Actinopteri; order Cichliformes; family Cichlidae; genus Maylandia; species Maylandia zebra. The sequence continues at coordinate 4,833,541 of NC_135184.1, forward strand.
TGTTAAACAGGGCTTTGTGTGATCTGCCTTTTGGTGAAGCAACTGGCCAGGAAGATTCAACACATTCAAAGGGCTTTATCATACTAAGTTCATTGATTCTCGTCCTCACTTTCCTTTCCAGGTCCTCAACTGTACTCCATCAATGTCTTCTGAAGTTGTGTTTCAGAACAAAAGTGGAGCACATAACAGCAAACACTGAACACACAACTCCCCTGTCTGCTAAGAGCATGTCTTCCTTTTTCATACCACCATCGGTGACATGAAAAAAGATTATTCAAACAAATCTGCAATGGTATTTTCAGATCAACTTAGACAATTAAACATTACAGTGGACTTATTTAATGCGGTCAACAATTCCTTAGGAGGTACCCAACATGAATTTAAAATAGCATGCAATTTAAGAACACACCCCTCCCTCTCGGAGCTATCGTAACACCAATTTGTATCAAAATCTTTAACTTCTTTATTAACCTATTAGGACCTGGCATCCACATCATAAAATATAAAAATTAATTAACTAGTGTTTTGAGGTCATGTAAAAAGGAATGTCATGAGAAATTATTAAATATGAATAAAAATAGCATTAAAGGGATTTGGAAAACATTAAATGCCATCATTAAAAATGGTTCTTGGCAGTTAAATTATCCTTTGTATCTCACTAATAATGCTAGTAACATGAGTGATGTGGTTAATGAGTTCAATAAATTCTTTGTAAGTGTTGGGCTGATAGAATTCCTGATACAAGAAATTGTGCAGAGAAAGAAACTAAACTCATTCAACGTAATCCTCATTTAATGTTTTTAACGGTAGTAGAAGAAAAAATCATTGATATTGTCGGGAAATCACAAACACAAAATTCTACAAACTTTGATGACATTGATATGGAAATCGTTAAGAAAGATATTGATGGCATCTCCAAACCCTTAACACACACGTGCAATTTGTCTCTACAAACTGGTCAATTCCCAACACAAGTAAAAACAGCGAAAGTAATACCACTGTTTAAAAATGGAGATAGACACCAATTCACAAATTACAGGCCTGTTTCTCTACTTTCACAATTTTCAAAAATACTGAAAAAAGTTTTCATTAATAGACTTGACAAATTTATAGATAAATATAAAATGATAATGGACAGTGAGTATGGTTTCAGACCAAACAGATCAACATCCATGGCGTTAATGGAACTTATTGAAAATATCACCAATAATATAGACAATACACAGTTGATGTTTTCATTGACCTAAAAAAAAAAGCTTTTGACACAATTAATCATGAAATATTACTTGATAAACTGGAGTACTGTGGCATTAGAGGAGTGGTGCTAGAGTGAGTCAGGAGTTATTTGAGAGACAGGCAACAGTTTGTGAAGCTTGGTGAATATCAATCAGAGTGCCTGGACATTGTTTGTGGAGTTCCACAGAGATCAGTATTGGGACCAAAACTGTTTATCCTGTACATCAATGATATATGTAAAACATCTGATATATTACAGTTTATTTTATTTGCAGATGATACAAATGTTTTTTGTGCTGCAGAGAATTCACAGCAGCTTTTGGAAATTGTCACACCAGAAATGATTAAACTGAAAACATGGTTTGACAGAAACAAGTTATCACTAAATTTGAATAATACTACATTTATATTATTTGGACATTGTAAAAAGGATGCTGGAGCAAAATTGTTGATAAATTTTGTTGAGGTAGAGCAAGTTTCTTATACAAAATTTCTGGATTTGATAATAGACAACAAAATCTGCTGGAAACCTCACATAAAGCATATACAAGCTAAACTGGCAAGAAACAACTCTGTACCGAGTAAAGCTAAACATTTTTTTGCATTTTTCCAAAACTCCGGGTACTTTACTGTTCACTTATACTGCCATATTTGTAATACTGTGTGGAAATCCGGGGAAATACATACAAAACTTCACTTCAACCGTTATGTAAAATTCAGAAAAAAGCTACCAGGATGATTACTAAAGCAGGATTTAGAGACCACACTAACATTATGTTCTTGAAATTAAAAATTCTGAAGTTTATGGATCTTTTAAAATATAAAACTGCAAAAACTATGTACAAAGCCAGATAGAATATGTTACCAGGATATGTGCAGAGGATGTTTTTTGACGGAGAAAGGGACTATGAATTGAGGGGAAAATGAAATCTGAAGACTCTTACAGCACGGACAAAGGTTAAAATATTTTGTATTACCATTTGTGTGGTAAAACTGTTGAACAGTTTTCCTGTGGATCTACAACAATGTCCAAGCATTAGTCAGTTCATAAAGATGTTTCGAAAACTGCTTTTGGAAGAATATGAAACTGATAAGTTGATGACCCATTGTATATATAACTATGCTAAATTGTATCAAAATCATATCTATCACGGTAGCTAGGTTTATACATTTACTTCATTCCTTGTTTATTGTTTGGGGAAAGTAATGATAGGAATTAGGGGTAACAATGAATAGTAGGATTCAATAGAATGTTAAGTATGGTTTAGATATTAATAAGTATGTATTTACAGTGGCTTGTAAAAGTATTTTCCAGATTTTGTCACATTACAGCCACAAATATGAATCAATTTTATTGAAATTCCACGTGAAAGACCAATGAAAATCAAACCTTTTTCAGAGTTATCAAACATTATTTCAGTTATCAGTTATTTATTTGTAAAAAATGTTTGGAATCGTGTATGATTTTCATTCCACTTCTCACATGTACACCACTTTGTATTGGTCTTTCACGTGGAATTCCAATAAAACTGATTCATGTTTGTGGCTGTAATGTGACAAAATGTGGAAAAGTTCAAGGGGGCCGAATACTTTTGCAAGCCACTGTGAGCGACTATTTTGCACAGAGGCAGTGGCTTACGACACCAACTGTCGGCCATCTATAATCCAGTTTTGAGATCCCTTCCCAGACGCCTTAACGCCCACTCACACCCTGGGCAATCTGACCTCAAAAAATCATATGATAGGGTGGGGCCAGGTAAATCTGGATCTCTCCACCATTTGACTCTAGAACTGAATAAGCTTCTCAGGGGAGAGGTGAAACGTCTTCAAGCAACTTAAGAACAACTTAAGAAGTCCAGACGCTTTTCTTTCCAAGCTTCTTAGACCATAAAAACGCAACTTTCAATTTTAGACAGTGGACTTCTTTTGCCTGAGTACAAAATATTATCTCAGTACAGCAGTGGCTTGTGGATTTTTAATTGTGGGATGTTTGGTTTGTCAAACGAAATGAATTTTCACTACACAGCTGTTATTATCAGAAGGGAAGAGAAAGGTGACCACAATTAAAACAACAGCCTCATCCTAATTGTCCATGATCATAAATTTCTCTGTGCTCTAAATGTCTGTAATATATTTATATTAATGTATTTGTATATTTTTATTTCATTCCACTTCATGGACCGTACCAGATAAATTAGGAGACCTGGTGAGGGCAGTATTACGCCTTTGATATCTCCAGTCTACCGTAAGTTCAGTAGAAGAAGAATAGCAGCAATGGCGCCACTGAGAGATCCCGTCGCGATCCCGAGTTAAGTTTGAAGACGTTGGTTTGGCGGTATCGGTTGTCGTTGCAATAATGTCTTCAGTTCAGCATCTGAGAGAGTTTATCAAGAAGAGATTAACTTCAGCTGCAGAAGAAATCTTCTCAGAGTTTGAAAAAACGATCGTCCGGTATGAGGAGGAGATCCGTCAGCTAAGACTGCTTGATATCAGACCCGGGATAAAGTCACACAATACAGGTGTGTAAATTTGTGGAGGTGTGGGAGTTGCGGGATCATCGTGTGATTCATGTGGGCATGATCTAAACTATTGATCTAAACTAGTAATACACCACAGTAAAGTTTATGCAGTTATATCTGTGCAATGTTGAGAAGGTTACTTTTAAAATGTTTTCCACTAAAGATTACATCGGCCAAATGTAGTTTATAACGTATCCTGTTAAGTTACTCAATGTGAATAACGTATTCTAAATACTTTGGTCCGGATTATTTGGTCTATTTGCATGCTTTTTACAACTACATGAATGTACTATTGCCATGTGAATTATTGCGATAACTAAAGGCTACTAGCCACCGAGCTAACATTGTTAGCTGGCTTTAGCTAAAGTTATAGACTAAAGACTGTTAGACTTGATTCATAGCATTAACATCCTGCTAGCTACAAACAATCATGTGCAGCAATCCCAAGTAAATTTTAAAATCCTGATGTAAAATGAGTAACAGTAGGGTGGACATTAGGTAAGGCTGCAGTTTTTGCAGCGATTTCGTATAGAAAACAATTTCTGTATCAGTAATAGATTTTCTTTCTGTTTGCTTTTAGAACTGCACATGATTATTTGCAGCTAGCAGGTTGTAATGCAGCCTTCAGTAATAGTAGTGAGTCACACAGCAATAGTACATCAAAGATTCCGAAGTGGGACATAACCTAGATAGCTACAACAACTAAAACAAGGTAGTTGTAGTAGGCTAATGTTAGGGCTGTGCAATATGACGAAATATGGGATGATTGATATATATATATACACACACACACACACACACACACACACACACACACACACACACAAAACAAAAATATAAACGCAACACCTTTGTTACTGCTCCCATTCCCCATGGGATGGACGTAGAGACCTAAAATTCATTCCAGATACACAATATAACCATCCCTCCCAAACAGTGGTCACAAATCAGTCCAAATGTGTGGTAGTGGGCACATCTGCTATATTGAGATAATCCATCCCACCTCACAGGTGTGCCACATCAGGATGCCCCCAATAGCGCAAAAAAACTGCACATTCCAGGGTGGCCTTTTGTTGTGGGCAGTCTGAGGTACACCTGTGCACTACTCATGATGTCAGATCAGCATCCTGATGTGGCACACCTGTGAGGTGGGATGGATTATCTCAATATAGCAGATGTGCCCACTACCACACATTTGGACTGATTTGTGACCACTGTTTGGGAGGGATGGTTATATTGTGTATCTGGAATGAATTTTAGGTCTCTACGTCCATCCCATGGGGAATGGGAGCAGTAACAAAGGTGTTGCGTTTATATTTTTGTTGAGTGTATATAATAACCACAATTGGATTGTTAAAAATCCTGCAACTTCAGTGGTGTCAAACTGGCTTAGCTTTCGTCACTCAGATACACAACAAAGCACTATTTTTAGTAGAGCATGCTAGCGGGCCGTCGTTATTTTGTTATTATTGTTTTTTGGAAAATACGGCACACTTAAAATCAATCCTTTGATTTTTCTGAAAATCAACAGTGCCCCTTATAATCCCGTGTGTCTTATGTGTGAATTCTGGTTGTGTTTACTGACCTCGAAACAATTTTATGTGGTACACGGCGCTCGAAAATCTGTCAAATGTTTTAGTACGACTTTGCTGAGCTACGAAGCCGCACCGTTTGATGGATTGTCGGAGCATTACGGCTATCGTAGGCAGGAGCCTCGCGGAGTGATACGTACTGTGCTTCAACATAATATTACCATATTGTGTGTGCATAACCTCTTTTTGCGTTTTGTGGATATTATACATGGTTATGATGAGGATATGTCGGCCAATTTCCACCGGAAATAACTTTTGGTTAAACTGTCAACAAGGAATTTGCATTTGCACGGTTACATTTTTATATAAGTTTAATGCACATAAAACACAGCTGATTGTTTAAGTGAAAATACATTGATGGATTTTTTGGGGGTTTTTTTGCACTAATAAAGTTGTGGAGTTAATAAAGTATTTTGTCTAGTGTCAATTATATTGTCAGTTACATCGTTATCGTAAATTTTCAAATGTATATTGTGAGAAGTATTTTTGTTCATATCGCCCTGCTCTATAGCATATCTTACTTGCCGTTGTAAAATACTTTAAGCTTTCATGTCATCATCATATGCAGATCATGCTGCTGTTCATTTGTTTGTTTGTTTGTTTATTCACATTGTGTGATGATCACTGGCAGTCAAATCTAGAAATGAGACCCCAGACAGTTGTAAGGTTATCAGCATCACCCAATGAACAAATGACTATGACTGAATGTTTCTGTGGCAACATCTGCAAGAATGCAAGAGCCCTTGAAACCATAAGCTAAATTCTCAATAGGTGACCCCTTTTAATCCTTCTTGATCTTTCTTATTATCACATTAGTCACGATTTTCTTGTGTCTTTTTGTTGAACACGAAGGTCTGGATGATCAGCAGATCTGTTACCAGGAGAGGAGTCTCAACCAGGAGGACCCAGAGCCTCCACAGATTAAAGAGGAACAGGAGGAAATGTGTAGCAGTGAGGAAGGAGAGCAGCTTGAACTGAAGCAGGAGGATGAAGGGATTCATGTCTGGACCGGAGAACAGCTGGATTTGTTGTGGAAACCTGGACTAAAGCTGACCAGAATAGGTATGTAAAAGTGTAATATACAGATTTCATAATATGGAAATGAATATGACTCATAACAAAATGTCACAAAGACACATGGCGTGCATTACCGCCTGGGATACTGCCTCACTGAAGACATGTTTTCTGTTAGCACAGTAAAATAAAAACTGGGTTTCAAATCTTCTGTTGTTTAATAAAAAAATAAAATTTCCACCAGATTTAAGTCATGTTATCCCAGAATTGTACGCAGTATGTAGAAAAATGTTGAGACAATGAAAACTGTGGATTATTGGCCACAAGGACCAAGTTGGAGCAGCGAGCTGTACGCCTCATAAATGATGACTTTCTGCATGTAAACAGAATTCTTTGCTGTTCACCGCATGAGAGATAATATTTAAAACATTTGTGCACCTTAAATATCGCTCACATATCTGAGAGACCTGCTCACAGTGTAACATCAAGACCTCCCACAGCAACATGATTGTAAGGAAAACTGTAGCCAGGAGAGGAACTCCAGTCTGGACCAGCAGAACACAGATCCTCCACAGACTAAAGAGGAACAGGAAGAAATCTCCACCAATCAGGAAGAAGAGCAGCTTGCACTGAAGCAGGAAACCAATGGCATCATCATCTGGACCGGGCAGGAGCTGGGCATCATGTGGAACCCTGAAGTAAAGTTGCACAGAATACGTATGCAAAACCTTAATAGATTCGGTTTTGTATTAAGAAATCTAACTCATGTTGGATCCTAATCAGACCTCAGATGTATGTTAATGAGACACATGATGAATCTAAGCACCAACTGCAACAAGGAAACTGAATTAATATTCTAAGAGCCAAAATGTCTAGCCCTTCCAATGTCGCTCCTGTCAGGACTGTCCTATGTTGGTCATAATTGTAATAAACTTGAGCCCAAGAGAGAGGAAGACTCCCTACAATGAGTTGAAACATTACCTTGTTATTTATTCCTGCATATACATTTTTTGTCATTCGCATTGTCACTTTGTTTGTCCCTCACGAGCTGCAGCAGCAAGGGACAAACTAGGCAGTATCACATTTAATAACAGGAAATGAATAGACATGTAATCTTTTCTTTTTTTGGCCACATTTTTCAAGTGGCCTTTATTTGACAAGATCATATAAAAAAAAATTAAAAACAAAACAAAACAAAACATTAAATTATGCTTTTTGCTGTGCCACCTCAATGTTTTCAGTAGCCCCCATATGGCCACCCACATGAAAAAATTCTGGAGGCACCCCTGTACATTATGACTGAGTACATCCACTGAACCTTTTGTGAATAACATAATTATCCCCATTAGGGCTCAATTATCAATTTAAAAATGTAATATCGATTTGAAACTAAGCTTTTAACAAACCACACAAGACTATGATAGTTGTCCTTGTGCCATGTGTTTCTGGATCTTTCTTTCTTCTTCTGTCCCTTTGGATTCCAGCACAAGGCCTGTGTAGTGATTTTATTGGTGGGCTTCCTGAGGGTGTGGCCAATCCAACAATAATTTCTTTTCAGGATTGGTATTGCTATTGGTTCCTAGTTTGTTCTTGTCCGCAGTTTTTAATCTTTTCTGGTAAATAGAGCAGAGGACTTGTTGGAGGCAGCTGTTGATGAATGTCTGTAATAGGGATGGACCGATCCAATATTACGTATCGGTATCAGTCTGATACTGACCTAAATTACTGGATCGGATATTGGAGAGAAATAAAAAATGTAATCCGATCCATTAAATATCACAAAAGCACCTCACAAAACTTGCAACATGGCGTAACCCAGCTCATGACCTTAGCACGTCGGAGCAGTATGCGTCACATGATAGAGCAACTGTGGCCCGCAAGACCTGTCAGCGGTCTGGTTGAGCATTTGGAGCCTTGCTGCCAAACTGGCATCTCAGAGAAAGCTATACTAGAGAAGTAAAGCAAGTGTGTAAGTTCAACGCTGAACGTTTAGCTTAAAAACCTATTTATGGAGCGACTGCCTCTTTCTCTCCCTCCCTCTCCTGTTGCTACATCAATCATGAAACTGGTCAATGATCGGCTTTTCTGTCACGGGGCCTGTTTCTTTTGTTTGTTTATCACCCACTCTATGCCAGAAAGAGGAAACCAGCGGATAAACTTCAGCAGCACGTTAAAGTTTGCTAAGCTGTTGTTAGAATTTCTTTAATATTACTTTCTAAACCAGGATCCTTTTCTACGAAGCTGACAGCTGGTAACTGTGCAGGGGCGGGTCTAGTTTTGCCAGGGGGCCAGCTGGGGCACAAAGAAATACTTTTCTTTCTTATTGTCATTTAACATGTCTAGCTTTTAATAAATAATTATGTGAATCTTAATAATCTCGTAATCTTGTTAACGGGGGTGATGCGATGTCACTGGTATGCATGAATTAATTAAACAGTCCAATAACTTCAGCAGTTCTTATCTTGTCCTTTTTTGTGTTTATTCCAACAAGACATTTTAACATTTTAACATAACAGCGCAGTGGTCACAAACTGTTTGCCTTCTTACAATTAACAACCCACCTGACACCGATTAGCTGCTACCTTTACATGAACCAGCCATATGAAAACAGGAAAAGGTGACCTCTAGCGGCCACATAAGGTATAAACCCAAAAATGGCTCCTACAGCCAGAATAGAGAGGATGGTGTAGGTTTAAGTTTATTATATTCATCAGCATTGCTGAACTATGAAATATTTTGGGTGCAGTGTATTTTTTTCAGGGAATGAATTCTCTTTTGGCTCTTGACAAAGGCAGTCGCACTTTTCTGGGATGAGACATGCACATTAAAACAAAAACTCCACAGTCTCCACAGTCCACAGTCACTTGATAACACACAAAATCCAACAGAGTAAAATTTATGAGAATCTCGTACTTTGTCCTACAGATACTTTTTTGTGTTGTTTTGAAATCGCCCCTGATGTATGATTATCTTTTTATTTACATAAATTACATGTCAACCTTGAATGATACAAAAACTGAGCAGAAAGCAAGAAGTGAAGTGTTTGAGTTTAAAGTTTCCACCTCATGGGTTTTAATTTTTTCAGTCAATTTAAGGAATTCCAGGTTTCCTCTGCAGCATGGAATGAAAAAAATAATTTAAATAGATTTTGGACATGGATAAATGTAGTTAAATATTTATGCTCTGCTTTTTGGAATATACAATTCCAAACTTAAATTGATCACACAACAGGAGTGTTCTCAGCAAAACAGCTTCTCCCCCCAACATGGCTTTCATTGGTATATCTGTGCGACATGCTTACCACGTGGAGACCTGCTGGATGGTTAACTTGTAATTTTTCAAATGTATGTTTGTTGTTTGTTTTTTTTTAATCTGTTGCTTCAGATCTTCCACAGTGTGACTGTAAGGATGAGCACACAAATCAGCAGGTCTGTAACCAGGAGAATAACTCCAGTCTACACTAGGAGGATCCTTCACAGATTAACGGTTTTATAATAATAATAATAATAATAATAATAATAATAATAATAATAATAATAGATTGGATTTATATAGCGCTTTACAATACCACTATTCATTCACTCTCACATTCATACACTGGTGGAGGCAAGCTACAGTTGTAGCCACAGCTGCCCTGGGGCAGACTGACGGAAGCGAGGCTGCCATATCGCACCATCGGCCCCTCTGGCCAACACCAGTAGGGTAAAGTGTCTTGCCCAAGGACACAACGACCAGGACAGAGACCCCAGGGATCGAACCGGCGACCTTCCGGTTACATATGCGATTCCCAACCCCCTGAGCCACGGTCGCCCCCAGTTTCCTGTTTCAAAATAAAAGCATGGATTTCAAAAATAAAACCGAAGGACCTTTCAAACAAACGTAAAAATATTTCCCAAATTTAAAGGTCATTTACAACTGGTGCTCCTGGAAATGTGGAAGAAAATCCTTCTTTTCCCACATTTTCCATATTTCATCAAGATGTTTTTCCAATTCTGCCCATTACTTTGTCACTTTTTCTCCTTCCAGCATCTGATTCTTTGCAGAGTCCTTGATGTCATAGTCTGTGTGAGTGTTCAGTGTTTTTCCACTCAGGCCTGGTCCTGCATTGTCCGCCTGGGTGGAGCTTGGAGTCCACACCTGCCTCCAATCAGCAGGAGGTGTATTTAACATCAGTGTCACCAATAGTGATGGTCAAAGAAGCTTTCTGAAGCACTGAAGCTTGTATTGAAAAACGGTTCATTACTCGAAGCTTTTTAACACAGTCCTCTCTGGTGACATCTGGTGGCCAAAGATATGAAGAGCAGCTTGAATCCACAAAATAAAACCAACTGCTTCATTATGATTACCCACTCTACAGAGTGGAATTCTGTCTGATATTGGGCCGCTGTTGTTGCTTTGAACGTGCATTTTTTGGTGGTTAAAAAAATGTGTTTTATTTATTTAATAAATAGTTTTGACCAGTAAACTCTCCTTGTTTAAACATGCACCATGGTGTGGTCTTTCTTTGCTTATGACTTCTTGATGTTGGTACATACAATAATTGAAAAATACCACATTACATATAATTTAAACATATAATAATGTACAACACATTATGGAGTATGCTTCTGCTCTGAGGTCTTGCCTCCATGCACTTAATCGCTAGACGGGTGTATATATAAATAATATTATATTAGGGAAATTTTCCCAGACATATTTTTGACCTGGGGGTAGAATTGATTGTGAAATGGAAAAGGAAAAATGCTTATGAACTTGCAAATTAAAAACATGATGCATTTAAGGTAACCCTTTTCCATTTGTATTTAAGAAGAAAATTTGTTCTAGTGTGTGATGGCTGAACCTGTTCCTTTTCGTGGAGATAATTTCTCCTGCCTTAAGGAAAATCCCTTCACATGCCACAGAGGAGGCTGGAGTGCAGAGAAATTGGTAGAGATGCAGTTATACAGTCTACCTGGGTCCCACAAACTATCAGCTAAAGAGAATAAATAAATTAAATTGCTGCACATTTGGCAGACTAACATTTTCAGAGTAATTTTCTCTCCTCTGTTGCAGTGCCTTTTACCCTGATATCCATTATCACTCACACGGCAGAACCAGAGCTCCTAGACTGATACCACGTAGCCATAATTGTAAATACACAACAAAGTAGTGAAAAGCAATTCTTGCCTCTGCAATGTGTCTTGCATTTGGATCCACGCCCTCTTTCTCATAGGCCACTTGGCCCTAACACTTGAGCTGTCTCATATTGCTAGGCAGCGCTGGGTTGTCTTCTTTGAATGTTGCAGGGATATTAGTAGCCATTGTAATCTCTCTCTCACTCTTCTGGTTCAAATCCTTGGGTTTTCCCCTTTTCTATTTCTTTTATCTGGATGTTAAATTTAATTAACTTACAATTTGTTTATGCATTTCCTTTTAGGTTGTTCTCATTTTAGTGTTAGTTTTTTTGTTTTTATTAGTATTATCAATTGTCTACTTTTTTGAAAATCGTGAATATTAGTTTATTCTTTATCATTGCTCTGATCTTTATTTTAATCAATTGATCCCTTTTTTATTTCTTAATTGTTTATAAATGTATAATTTTTATTTTTATTTTTATTTATTACTTCTAATATAAGTTCCATCTGTTCCGACCAGGGCTGTGGGGTGACCTGCAGTATCAGCCTCCTTCCACCAGATAGAGGCAGATACAATAGCACTTTAGCTCAGTCCTACCACTAGTTGACACTAATTCACTCACATGTTTTCGTAAGTGAATTCAGTAATTCACCTAGCAGCGGCCCCTGTCCGTGAGATCTTAAACACTCACCTCTGGCAGAGCTTCGACAGCATTCAGAGGGAAACTGAGTTTGAATGGACCATCTTCAGGACCTTTATTGCTGAGGCTGCTGCACTGAGCTGTGGACCGTGTCATGGTGGTAAACCCCAAACCAGCTGGTGGACATCAGGCTGAGGAATGATTATGAGATTATGTCATGCTGTCATAAATAGGGATAGGTATCGAAAACCGGTTCTTGTTGAGAACCGATTCCCACTGTTTCAATTCCTTGGCATTGGTTGCCATTTTTGCAAACGATTCCCTTATCGATTCCAGTCGCCCCGAATGACGTCACCACATTGTGGAGCGTCATTTACCTGGCAGGAAACACGGTGCCTAAGCTCAAACGCTCAAAAGTTTGATTATAGTTTACAAGAACGGATGACAACAGGGCAACTTGCAATACTTGCAAAGTAGATACTTCATTTAAGGGAGGAAACACTACGAATATGCAAAAGCATTTGCTCACAAAACACACGATGACCTTAAATGAATGTCGTGTTTTTAATTCCGCTCCGGATTCGTGAATCTCAACCCAGCAGCAGCCGTAACATTTGCACGTCCTCTCCCGTTAATGCGGCAGGTAAATAATCAACTAACAGTGCATATTATGTTACCGCGATCTGCCTTATTACAAAACCATTACTGTGCATTTAGGTGACCATGATGAGAGAGACAGACAGAGTCTGGCTCAGACGCTGGCAGTTCTCACTGCAGTCTACCGTTAGCGTCTCCTTTCAGGCCGGGATAGACGAATGTCACCGAGCAGAGACTAAGTTTGTGGTAAAAGGCTTGCACCCATTTGCCACAGCAGATTCCCCCGATTTTCGGTAAGTGAATGTGTTTAATTGTAGGCAGGGACATTACTGGATATTCTTGTGTAATTGCTACAGAATAATTGATGTTATACTTTGTTATTGCTACAGAAGAATATTTATTTTATTATTTTACATTTACAATTTTTTTTCCTGGGGACCCTGTGACACCCCATTGAAGAGCCTAGTCATAAAATAGATGTTATCTGATATACTGAGACATTTGGAGTGGGTGTAGTAGACACTTAAACAAACTTCTCGTAATTTCCGTCCCAACTACAGCTGGACTGCATGCCATCGGGCATACCGGGCATTTGCTTGGTGTGAGCCAATGGTGATTTTTTGTTTTCATGGGCTGATATTTTGGAGTTTTGTTTGTTTTTTTAAAATAAATAACCGGTATAAACAATTAAAGGTGGTGGACTGGGCAAAGGG